>NC_134490.1:79589003-79889003 GCF_040206685.1 Ascaphus truei | reverse complement strand
GAGAGGGGGCGAGGATCAGTGGATATAGCTAGGAGATAGGGGATCAGTGGGTGCAACATGGAGGGGAGGGTTGATTGGCGGCAGAGGCTCACGGGGTTTGATGAGGCGGCGGTGGCAACTCACAGGGGGCGGAAGGGTTGATGAGTAGGCAGCGGCAACTCACGGGGGTGGGCGGTTTGATGATGATGAGGAGGAGGCGGCGGCAGTGGCAACTCACGGCGGCTCGTGTGTGTGTGTTGACTCCTGCTGGTGGAAGCTGACAAAATCCAGTGGCAGTGAATGTTTATTTATTATTTATTTATTTATAAAATATTTTACCAGGAAGTAATACATTGAGAGTTACCTCTCGGTTTCAAGTATGTCCTGGGCACAGAGTTAAGACAAATAATACATGGTTACAAATACAGTTACATAAATGAACAGGGTATACATTATATACAAGACATTGCATGCACAGTTAAAGAAAATATATATTATGGGCGTATGAAACAGTTACAGACCAGATTAAAATGTGAGACAGCCTTAGATTTGAAAGAACTTAAACTGGTGGTGGATGTGAGAGTCTCTGGTAGGTTGATCCAGTTTTGGGTGCACGGTAAGAGAAGGAGGAACGTCCGGATACTTTGTTGAGCCTTGGGACCATGAACAGTCTTTTGGAGTCTGATCTCAGATGATAGGTGCTGCATGTGGTGGGGGTGAGGAGCTTGTTCAGATAGCTGGGTTGCTTGCCCATAAAGAATTTAAAGCCAAGACAGGAAAGGTAAATTTTGCGCCTAGACTCGAGTGATGACCAATCTAGTTCCTTGAGCATTTCGTAGTTATGTGTGTTGTAGTTGCATTGGAAAACAAAACTACAAATTGAATTGTAGAGGGTGTCAAGTTTGCTAAGGTGGGTTTGAGGTGCCAAGCCATATACTATGTATCCATAGTCAATAATTGGCATTAGCATCTGCTGTGCGATACGCTTTCTGACCAGGAGACTTAGGGAGGATTTGTTCCTGTAAAGTACCCCTAGTTTGGCATAGGTCTTGGTTGTCAGGGTGTCAATGTGCATCCCGAATGTTAAGTGGGAGTCAAACCATAAGCCCAGGTATTTAAAACTAGTGACAGGGGTTAGGGTGGTGTTAGCGTTGGTTCTAATCTGGAGCTCAGATGCTGGAAGCTTTAAAAATTTAGTCTTGGTCCCAAAAACCATTGTTACAGTCTTGTCAGTGTTTACAAACAGTTTGTTTTGGGAAATCCAGTTTTCGAGTCTCAAAAAGTCAGACTGAAGTATGTGTTGAATGTCAGAGAGGCTATGGCAGTGTGCATATAGGATTGTGTCATTGCATACATGTGTATTGAGGCTTCCTTACAAGCTGTGGGAAGATCATTAATGAACACCGAGAAGAGTAGGAGTCCCAGAACAAAGCCTTGTGGGACACCACAGGTGATATCCAGGGGGTTGGAGTTAGAGCCTGAGATGGACACATGTTGGGATCTTCCTGATAGGTAGGACTGAAACCAGTTTAAAGCATGCTTCCCTATTCCAGAGCTCTGGAGTTTGTTTAGCAGGATAGCATGATCAACTGTATCAAAAGCCTTTGAAAAATCTAGGAATACTGCACCAGTGAGTTTACCCTGTTCCATTCCACACTGGATTTCATTGCAAACTTTTAGCAGGGTTGTTATGGTAGAGTGTTTGGGACGAAAGCCAGATTGGAATTGGCTAGGGAAATTTGTCTTGTTATAGTAATCGCTTAATTGGGAGTGGACACATTTTTCCATGACTTTGGATAGAATTGGGAGAAGTGAGATTGGCCTGCAGTTTGAGACAGTGTTTTTGTCCACACTTTAGAAGATTGGGACAACTCTGGCAGTTTTCCAGGTCTTAGGGATATGGCCTGCTGATGGCCTCTTCTGCCAGCAGTGACGTCACTTCCGTCACCACTGACTTCCGTTCCCATCAACTCCATTCACTGTCACTGAATTTTTCTAAAGAAGTGTCAGTTCAAAAACATCCCACCCTCAAATACATACAAATCTTCCAAAATACACACAAAAAAACCCCACCTCCCCAATAAATATAACTCCCACATATATATATTGGCTTGTGTAATACGAGCTTGAGACAAAAGGTGGCACTGAGTGCTCATTTGCATGTAATTTCCCAGAATCCCTTGCTGCAGTGGAAGCGCTGTATGCTGGGTGACAATGGGGAAAGACAGGGTTGCAGACCTGTCTAAGACATGCAAATGAACATACAGTAATATTTACAGTTGCTATATATATATATATATATATATATATATATATATATATATATATATATATATATAACATTTAAAAAAGCCCCCCTATGCTTATATAACCCCTCCCCCCAAATGCACATATAAAAAAAAAAAGCCCCCAATACATCTAAAAATAAAAAATCAAAAAAAAACCAGTACATATAAAAGAAAAAACCCGGTACATATTAAAAAAAAAAAAAAACGGTACATATTTAAAAATAAAAAACAGTACATATTAAAACGCCCCCACTACATATTTAAAAAAATAACAATACATATTAAAAAACAAAAAATACATATTAAAAAAAAATAGACTTGCCTTGGAGATGGTCAGGCCGGGCCTGGTGACTGCCGGTTGGGAGGTGATTGCCGATGAGGGTGACTGCCAGGGGGGGACTGAATGCCGGGGGGGGCGGGGAGCGCTGTGAATGCCATTGGCCAGACAGAGCAGTTGCCACCAGACCTCGGCTTTCCCCACTTGCAACCCTCTTCCTCTCTCTGTCCCACGCCGGACCCTCTGACTTCAGCATGCGCTGGGCCTCCCACTCATGGCCCCAGCACTGGAAACTGGGCCAAGTTTCCGGCACGCCAACGTCAGAGAGGTCCGTCGTGCACTGACGTCAGAGGGCCAAGCTTGGGACAGAGAGAAGAAGAGACCTGCAGGTTGGGAGAGCCGGGGCAACTGCTTTGTCCGGCCACCAGGTGCCTCACTGCCACTGGGCCCTCCGCCACCGGGCCCGGGACACTTGTACTGGCTGTTCACCCCTGTCAGAGGCCCTGACTGTAGCAAGACAATGATCCTAAACATCCAAGCAGATCTATAAAATAATGGCTGCAGAGGAAGAAACTCTACATTTTAGAATGGCCTAATCAAAGTCCGGACCTAAACCCCATTGAAATGTTGTGACTGGACCTGAAGTGAGCTGCCCATGCAAGAAAGCCCTCAAATGTCACTGAGTTGAAGCCGCTTTGTAAGGAGGAATGGGCCAAAATTTCTCAAACTGATGTGAGAGACTGACCAGCAGTTACAGGCAATGCTTAGTTGAAGTTATTGCTCTTCTATGAGGTTCCACTGAATCTAAAGGTTCACATACTTTTTCACACATGGATATTGAATGTTAATCATTTGTGTTGAAAAAGTATCATGTTTTTGTGTAATTTGTTTGATCAGGTTATCTTCGTCTATTATTAGGACTTAGATTAAGATCTAATACCATTTTAGGTTTGAAAAATTGGAAATAAGTGAAAATCCTAAGGGGTTCACAAAAAAATTCTCACCATATTAGTTCATATTTGATTTAGTTCAATTTTTTTTATAGTTATCTCTGTATATCAATTTAATTATGTATTTTTCACTTCTACCATTTTATCAATTATATATATAATTGTAATATATATATATATATATATATATATATATATATATATATATATATATATATATATATATATATATAGACAGCACACTGCAGGTTTGGTATCAAAAAAGTGTATTCAGTAAAACAAGGCCGCCAACGTTTCGGTCCTCCCAACGGGACCTTCCTCAGGGCACTGCCCTGAGGAAGGTCCCGTTGGGAGGACCGAAACGTTGGCGGCCTTGTGTTACTGAATACACTTTTTTGATACCAAACCTGCAGTGTGCTGTCTCTTTTTGGCTATCAGGATCCCCTGGTCTCCATTTGTCTACATATTCTCTATGGGACAAGCATCTGCCTCCTGCATCAAAACGTGACTTGATGATCTCCATACCTGACTATATATATATATTGTATCTTGACAAAGGTGCATCTGCACCGATACATTGAAAATCAATTTGCTACTTTAATAAGTGAGGAGTCACCTGGGAATTTCTTTGCAAGTATAGTTTGAGTGGATTTGGCATGCCACAGTTTGTAGTACCCACAGTATTTCTATTATTTATGGACATTTAAAATAGGGAATGCATTTCCTTTACATATTTTGTCATTTGGACCAAACACAGCAAATATTTTTATCTGCGTCAATTTGCATGTGGAAACGTATGAACCTTTCAAATCTTGCTTCTCATATTTGACACATCTTTTTAGAGCAAAGCCTAACACCAACTAATTCTGGCGGTTTTATTTTGCGTATATAGACAAGCTGCGCTATTTAGAGGCGCAACTTTTGTTACATTTCATTCTAATATTGTGCTGACTATTTCTTTCCCTACAACTACTCCCTAAACGATGATGGTGCTAGTGGAGTGGTGATAGATCAACGCCATTTCAGCCACTTTTGGAGCAATACTCCAGTTTGGGACACTTGATACATATCTTCCTTTGTGTATGTAACCCTCCTTGTCGGCTCTTAAGGCGTTTACATCATGATAGGCTATTTACATGGCTGTACTCCGTGTTTCATGAATTTGCTGGGTGTAGCTTTGCAGATTTTAGAATGATTGGCGCCAGGAACTTTTGTAGTACAAACAAAGCTTTATTCACATTCGTTGATTATGCTCCACATGCATAGAACATACTTCTGATAGACAGTAACTGGTGTCAAACAGTATGGTTACTCTGAGCGTCTTCCTTGGTAGCCCTAACTCCTACACTAGAGCGGTTTAGGCTTCTTTAGGATTCATCCTCTTTGTAGCCCTCACTCATACGCTGGGGAGGTACTTATACTTGTGTCCTGCTGTAATGTTAGATTGTCAATCTCTTACATAACTTCCGTAATACCCATATATCTGGTGGACCCTGGTTGGGGGACATTCTATTCTAGGGGATCAGTGTCCCTTTACTGTGGATACAACAAAAAACAAAGCCCAAAGCTACATCCAATATGACAAAAATACACAGTGAAATACCTATATATCTCTTGAAAAAGGGTAATTTAGTTAAACCCTTTGGCCAAAGCATTATAAGCCTGGTTAGCCACATCAAGGCATAACCATTAGCAGGTCCTAACACCAACTGATTAAAATTCTTTTTTACCTCTATAGTTAGAGGAAGAATGATCGCATTGGATCTGTCACAATCAGCTGCATGCAAGACCTGCTCCCTTGGAAAGTGGGGAGGGGCGAGCTTAAACCCTGGGAGGGAGGGGCCACTGACCTCCAAAACAGCTGAGACCAGCTGGACAAATTTAATAAACACACAGATACCCATTTATATATATATATATATATATATATATATATATATATATATATATATATATATATATATATATATATATTATGTATACTAGTATCAATAAGCTTTGGGTTTCTTTGTTTTTTGTTGTATACATTTAGCCACTCCCACTAGCACTCCAGTTAACACTTCTATACATAATATATATATATATATATTATTATGTGGTAATTTTTGGGGTTCCTTAGAGCTTGCTGGGTATACTGTATGTGTGTTTATTCCCTTTACTGTGGACAGCATTCTTCTTCTATACTTAACTGATTGGGAGTACACTCTATCTTCAGTGATCAATATCTCGTCACTCTCTGAACTATCTGCCTCGTTCATACCTTGTGGATCGGGACTATACTAGGGACTTTCCGGTTGGCCCGATCCAACTATACTCTCAATGTATTACTTCCTGGTAAAACATTTTATAAATAAAATAAATACTCTGGTGTTTCTATTCTGGGAACTCCCTGCTAAGCACTTTCCTGCTCCTCTTCTGGTCAGAGAACAATCTGTTCATTACTATTGGCTCTATCTGTTATCCCCTGAGGAAGTGTGCGCAAGCGCACGAAACGCATAGGGTGTTTTTTTGTCAGTTTGTTTGGACGATTCGACGAGAGGAACGTTCAGTAGCAGGAAGGATCTCCGTCCCAAAGTTCTGCCCACTGGTGACGAAACATCCG
Organism: Ascaphus truei; assembly: GCF_040206685.1. Lineage (NCBI taxonomy): Eukaryota > Metazoa > Chordata > Amphibia > Anura > Ascaphidae > Ascaphus > Ascaphus truei. The sequence continues at coordinate 79,882,907 of NC_134490.1, read as the reverse complement.
GTGACGTCACTTCCGTCTCGAGGAGCATGGGACACGGGGACACGCCGCTATATTACACGATCTAGCTGGAGGAGGACTTACTTCATCAGCCTACTTGAGATCCACTGCCTGTACCTAGCTGCCATCCTGTGAGTAGGGCTCCGGTATTACTCTACCGGATTGGCGATCCCTGGGTCCTTCGTCCATTCATTTTACTTATTTTAGACTTGTATTAAATTAACTTTTACTTTCAGCCTTGCTCCCGTGTGTCTTATGTCAGTCTTGTTTGTTTTGGTTCGTTTTGTAAGTCAGTGTCTGTGATTTTATGTTAGCTGTGTTGCACTATATTTTTCTTTTTCTCGTTCCATATCACGCAACACACGGATGAAGTTACATCTGATCACTTGAAGATCGAGGAATTGCCAAGTCATCCCCTTTGGACATTCATCCTTCTGTCTTGAAGTCCCAGGACTATCATTCAATTGGACTCCTAAGGCGCCGGTATCTCTTTTGTTTTTCTATCTGTAAAGGGCACGTTATCTAACTGAAAACAATAAAGTCGATAGGACATCCTTACTGTCTTACCTGTGTGTCGGCGATTAGCCAGGATATGCAGTATCAGGAAAGCCTGCCCTCATAGGAGCTTGTTCTGGCTGCAGTATTACAAGTGTACACCAGGCTGCAGACACAAGACAAGAACTAAAACTCCCACAAGCATTGCAATGCAGGACCCTTCCACTTTATAGGTAAGCCCTATTTAAAGAGCTGGAAGTCCTATACGCCTTGCTTTGCAACTTAATTTTTCTCTTCAGTTCACGTCTCTGTTCCTGTCTCCTGCCAAGCTTCTATCAGGAATCAGGCAAGTATTCTGCCTGATTCCCTTGTGTATGACCTTGGATCTGTTTTGGACTTTGCTTTTCCTAACCCCTTATGTTATATTGCATCATAAACCTGTGAGTGACTCTGGATTGCTTTTGACTCTGCTCTTTCTAATACCATTCGCTTGATTTTCCTTCCTGAGTCTGTGCCATTTCCAGTGTTCTCAGACTTACTATACACTTAAACATATTTACATTACTTACAGTGAGGCCCTCTCCAACTTCTACTCCTGACTGAGTAGGGCCGCCAACAGAAATCATGGGGCCCAGGACCAATGAAAGGAGGGACTCTCTCCCTCTCTCTGACTCTCTCCCTCTCTCTGACTCTCTCCCTCTCTCTGACTCTCTCCCTCTCTCTGACTCTCTCCCTCTCTCTGACTCTCTCCCTCTCTCTGACTCTCTCCCTCTCTCTGACTCTCTCCCTCTCTCTGACTCTCTCTCTCTCTCTGACTCTCTCCCTCTCTCTGACTCTCTCTCTCTCTCTCTGACTCTTTCTCTGACTCTCTCTCTCTCTGACTCTCTCTCTCTCTCTGACTCACTCTCTCTGACTCACTCTCTCTGACTCACTCTCTCTGACTCTCTCTCTCTGACTCTCTCTCTCTCTCTCTGACTCTCTGACTCTCTCTCTGACTCTCTCTCTGACTCTCTCAGACACACTCTCTCTCTCTCTCGGACAATCTCTCTCAGACAATCTCTCTCTCTCAGACAATCTCTCTCTCAGACAATCTCTCTCTCTCATGCAATCTCTCTCTGACACACTTTCTCACTCTCTCTCAGGCACTCTCTCTTTCTCTCTCACACACACGCACTCACACACACACACTCACACACTCACACACACACACTCTCACACACACACTCTCACACACACACTCTCACACACACACTCACTCAGACACACACTCACTCAGATACACACACTCAGACACACACATACACACGGGGGAAATCGGAATGGGGGGTGAATCGGAGCAAGGGGGGTGTATCGGAACGTGTGGGTCGGAGCACGGGGGGAATCAAAACGGGGGGAATCGGAGCAGGGGGGAATCGGAACGGAGGGGGAATCGGAGCAGGGGGACAAGGGGGCACCAAGGGAGGCATGGAGCAGACTTACCACTTGCTTCATGCAGCAGGAAAGGGGCGGGCCTCGCTATGCAAGCTCAGAGCTTGCTGCGGGCCAAAAAAAAATCCTGGCAGCGTGCCAACACGCGCCAGCCAATCAGGAGAGGGGGGAGGTTTTTTTTTTTCCTTCTCTTTGCAGAGAAGCGCGCGCTGCCTGGCACATCGCGAGCGCGCTAAATCCTGTCACCCGGTGGTGACCGGGCGATGGGATTTATCGAGGGGCACGGCTGCGCATGGGGTCCGGCCGGCCGGGCCCCCTGACTCACGGGGCCCGGGACGCCAGTGCCCTCTGTCCCCCGCTGTTGGCGGCCCTGCTCCTGAGAAACCTGATTCTAGAACGCTAGGGGTCACTATACTCTATGTATCCTCCCATCTCCCTATGGTGACGTCCCAGGTCCCAAGCCCTACTGGGGAGTGATTATCATTTCTGCAAGTCTTCCTGTATCACATGATGGGGAGGGAAGCAACTCTGCATGACCCCACACAGTTAACCCTCTAAGGACCTTAATGCCCTAATTACTAGTAGTCCCTAGCAGGGGGGCTACATGTATAAAATTAGTGCATGTGAAAGGTGAACTAAGTTGCACTTGGCCAAGGCAAATAGTTGATTGACTTGATAAATGTAAAAGCATTTGTCTTTTCCCATTAGTTTAATGTGCCCTGACAGTGATTTAAATACATGGGGACAATGTTAAAATTCAGTCTGTGTGTACATTTAAACCTTATGTACGCTCTTTATTCCCTGTTATGGGGGGCATAGCATCCTGTCGGGTGTAGAGTGTGTTCTTTAGTTTAATAAGATGTCTGCTGAAGACTGCGAGAGAATAGTACTAAAACAGAAGGTTTGTTCTCATCATGTGGTCTTAGATGCAGTAAGAATGCAAACTGCTTCAGTGGACATAAAAGAAGTGGAAAACTGTGTTGCTGTCTTGGAGCCCTTGGTACAAACTGCAAGAGAACATTTCATGCTAAAGTACATCAGTATAGAGAATCTAAAACAAATTAACCCAGGAATATTACGTCTGTGGAAGTACTTTTTTTGCAGAGCAAATATGTTTGTCAGAAGACGATAAGGATTCATTTGAGCCTAATCAGCCTTGTACATTCTAATAAGAAGTTATATTACTGTATGTGTGTGCTTTCTGTGCTGTATATATTTCATAAACATGTTTTAAGCATGTTTTTTTTAATCAATTCTATCTACAGCATTATTATACATTTCAGAATATTTTGAATAAATTCAGTGCAAGTTGTAAAAATGTAAAAGATAAAAAGATAAATGTTGCATGTTTGGCACTATATAAATAATTAATTATTTTAAAGGTACAATTGAAAATATGCTAATACCTTTAAAACTACATACTCCCTAAAAGTAGCTGAAGGATAAATTGCATAGAAACATAATTAGAACATGTGTAATGCAGTATACAGCAATTCTGTGTATACAAACCATCTAAATTACTTTATGTAAAGGAAAAAGAGACATTATATGTTCTGACTCATTGGCTTTCGATAATACTTTTCAACCCTTTCAAACAGCAATACAAAAAAAACCCAGAAGTATATAAAGTTATTCATCTTGATTATACGGTTGTTCTTGATAAGAGGGATATAAAGTTAAAATACGTTTTGCCATGAATATTTACTGCTACTTTGCATTAATCATAAAAAATATAACAACTGTATACTTTTAATCTCATTGAAATTAGTCATATATCGACAAGTTATAAAAGTTAATGAAAACCAACGCATTTTCTTCTACCGATCTGTTAACATTCAAAAGGGTAGGAGTTAAATTTGGGTGGATCACTCTGTTAAAGCTGCTATTATGTTAGAAACCTAAAGCATTGTTGTTAATAATTTGTACAAATGCCATGGCATTTTTCTCACGTTTGCAAATCAGGAGAATTCTCAATGTTTCTTTTTACAATCCACAATGAATATGCAAGCCGAAAATAATTCAACGTGACTTCTCAGCCCATGGTGTGTTCTGGAATGAGGAGGAGGGGTTCCCCAAGTCTTAGGGGTGGTCACTGGTGAGTAAAATCACACCATACTAATCAGACCATTTGTTCTATTCAAGAAACCGGAGGGTGGGCTGAGTTATGGATGTTTAGCCCAGCCTCTGTGTCCTTATTCCAGAAGGTACATGCATTATTAACCATCTGAATTCTTGACAAAATAACATTTCCCACGGTCTTGTGAAGAATAGTGAATTGACAAACCTGAAAAAGCACATTGCATATATATAATTTCAATCACAAATTAGATTACAATGGAATGGATATTAAAAATAAAATTCACTTCTCCCTTTAGTGATGAGTCTGCAAAATATTGAATAGCAGTGACACTAGGAGTTAACAGCATTATTAGCAAGTTAGATAAGTCGTGTGATTTAGACTTGCAAATCTATTGTTACGTGCTCTACTAAACCATTTTCTTCATCCTTTTTGTTGTGCTAACATCACAACTTCCAATTGTCGCTAATACACACGTCATAGCTTCTGACAGCTTAAATATGATGTTGATTACTGTAGTTTAAGGCCACGCATACTGTAGTCTTTACTTAGATGTCAAATAGGACAAATATTCCCTAACCAGCCTGTTGTGAGCAGCAAGACATAATGATAAACTAGCTTATAAAGAGATTCATTAACCTATCAAAGACACAGCACATACAGTATCATTATTGACCTACCGATAACACAGCACGGTTAATCTTACGCTATTGCTCTGAAAGTGAATCAGTCATCAAAACGTGTTTAATGGTACCCTTTGGGGTGTTTGTTTTTTGTAAATTAAAATATACTGTGCCTTTTAAAACAAGCAATTTTCTTTGTACGATAACATTTGTAGTAAGCGTTTGTGCTATGCATAAATATTTTCTTTAAAGTTGCATTTATTGCCCAATATATACTAAAGCTTACTTATGTGACTTAAGTGGTTGCACTGTTTCTGTACCACTATGAAATGAAATATGCTTTATGTTGGTATTGAAGCAGCAATCCCTTTTCTAGCCTCATTTGAATGGGGACAACCTAAAAGCTGAACTGCAGTACCCCAAGCTCTATGTACTGCACAGGTGCCGAGTTATTATGGTGCAGAAGTCATATGTCCTGGAAAAGAAATATGGCCACTAGGGTCCACCTAATTCCAGACCACAATAGATAACTGCAATGTTTTAGTGGTATTTTATTGGCAATAATAACATTGATATCTCAGGTATCAGAGGACTCCTCGATCATATAAGATAAGGGGAATTTGGGAAGAATTGCTGCTTGCTTATTATATTATCTTTTCTCAACACTATGACATTTCTAGTACAGTGGAATGTCTTTCCCTTAACCACAAATCCATGTTTGTTTAGATGATACTTGTACCTACAAAGAAAAGGGAAAATGTGCCTTTATTTTCTGAGAGTCTCACATTTCCTTAGAAACAAATATTTGCCCATTGAATTTATTGTATGGGGCAAGATAACCTTGAAAAGCTTCATCTGCCGGCCCTACCACAAGAGAAATCGCGTTACATATTTGAGCTGTTACAAATAAGTAGTGGCTTCCAGCCCTGGCATTCTAATCGCTTCCCTCCCCCTCCTATAACAATTTCCGAAGTGCGCGTTCTCATTGTTGCCCTTGGAAAAGTAAAAGTCTATTATAGTCTTTGTACCAAACAACAAAAGAACTTATTGATCAAAGATTTGGGGCCCACCAGTTAAAGGAATTCATGATGTGACCACCAACATACAGCTTGAAGCAGTCAAATTACACTGCAAGACCGCTCCTGAAGGGGCTTCCTATGAAGGAAAATGCATTAATATGCATTATTTTAATGTTTTGGGTATGGAAGTCACTCAGGCATTATTTTACCCTTTTTTCTAAGCAGCCTTTGCTTATATATTATGTTTGTGTACATTCTTTCCCTCTGTTTTCCACATTTGAAACAATAAATTAAATGGTGTAAAATATTTATGTTGCTGTATATGTAGCATAAATACACAAGTATACATTAAATAATTAACCTCACACATATTCTCTTTAGTGAATCCGTATCTGTTACTGTTCTTTGTGTCTCCATTTGTCTCATTGATGGTTTATGAAGGAGTATCCTACTCTTATGCGACAAGCATTAAACTTAACCTGCTTATAAATCATATCTTGATATTGAAAATACAATTGGAACACAAGGGGTGACTCCCCTGTCAGAATGAGGTATACAATAATAAAATCAGAAAAGCGCTCACACCAATGTGGGGACAATAAAAATAATTATAAATTATTCAATGAAAGCCTGTATTCATAATAATCCACATCCAATCAATACATATCTCATAGTCCAAACACTGAATCCAGTCCAAATAAATGATGAGGATGAAGCTCTCTTCCAGTGGATCCAACCCAAAGACCCAAAGTAAATGAGAAAAAGATGAGTGGCAAGGCTCATAGTGAAGTCTGCTCTTTATTGACACACAGAACAAGGATTAAAAGCACTCACAAACGTTGGTTGGTTTCAGGCACACAATTGTGTTATGAAACTTGACTGTATGGTTCCAGGACCGCCAGCAGTATCCACGGTTCTCCGCTGGGTCTTCACTTGTCCTCCAGAGTCTCTCACCCTCCGTGCACATAGCCAAAACGATTCCGGGTCACGTGACGTTGTCTTAACGTGCCGTCCTAACGTCACAGAGGGGCGGATCTTCCAGGAGATCTGATCAGCTCAGAGAGGGGAAGCTACGACGGGAATATATCAGGATTTGTTAAGGTGTTTGCTGGTACTTGGGCAGTGTCTGTATCTGCCCAAGAAACAGCAAACACCTAAACAAATCCTGATATATTCCCATTGTAGCTTCCCCCCATGTTCTGTGTGTCAATAAATAACAGACTTCACTATGAGCCTTGCTCCCTCTCTCTTCTTTTATCTATGAGACAAGCATGAAATATATATTTTCTAATATTTTTCAAACGGTGGACCCCAGCACTCCACTTCTTTCTCTGTTGACTGCCTTCCCTGTCTGGGCCTCTTTCTTTTTGTTTATTTTAGTATTGTGACCCTCTAGAAAGCTTTTGGGTTCCTTAGAAATTGCTTAGCTTGCAGTAACACCGATATCACACTTTATTGAATGAGCTTCTATAATCAGGAGTGGTCCTAGAGCAGAAGCAAATGCTAAGGACCCAGAGCTGTCCAAAAAGGTCACAGTACTAATGTTATTGTTGCTTACTTTTTGTCATACAATTAAAACAAGAGGCTCCAATATTTATTCAATGTGTTCAGTAAATGGACCTGCAAATAGATATGATGACCTTTACTAGTATACTATAAGTATGTTCTCCAGAACTGACTTTTGAAATCTTCGGTTGGTTGGAGGATTAGTATAAATTAGGAGCCAAATTGGCTAGGTGTCTAATGTGTAGTGAGAAATGTGTAGATATGTGTTTTGCAGTCCTACCGAAATACAGTATTGGCGTCAGTAAGTCCTTAGATTGCTATAAAATGACATCAAAACCAATTTCTTTGTAGAAACCATAATGATTTGAGGCTAAAAGAACATATATTTTAGTTGCCAATTATTAGTTACCATTCCATTTTTCTTGCATGTTTTTATTATTTTCTTGGCTAATTTACAGTATATGAATAGATTTGAAGTTGTGTCTTTTTTGAGAGAATTGATGTCCCACAGATGTTCTTATATTAGTCTAACAAATGGTTATTTTATTCTATTTTGAATAAAAAGTTCAAGTCGAGGGGCATGTCTCGTGACCCACAAAATGGATTATGCTCCACTATTTCACAGAAACAAAAGTACATGAATGCAGCAACAACATAAAAGTGCCTTAACGGCAAACAAAAACAAAACAATATGGAAGATCTTAAATTCAGGGTGCCAGCAAAATGGAAACTGCAAGAATGATCATAATTCTTTGAGATATGAGCTGAAGGGAAAGTGGGGCCTGCTCTCTGAGGTGAAATCGGTGCTGATGTCGCCACATGCTCCTTCAGACTGATAGGAGGATGACTTCGCACGATCACTCTGTGAATGTCACAAAAGAATCTTTCAACAAAGAAGGATATAAGTGACCTGCGTATTAACACAAATGAAACACACCATTAAGGAGAAATACGAGAAATCAGAAGTCGTGTGTCTGAGTTTGGCGGCTGCATGACAGACTTTGAGGAGAGAGACTGGGCTGAACTCTAAAGATCAACTGTGCCAACATACAGGCCCAGCATCAGCAAATCCATGATCTTCAATACCAGGTTGAGGACCTGGATAACTGGGGAAGGAGAATTAAGCTTAGGATCCGGAAGACAGTTCTGACATCAGACATAGAGTTATAACCAGAAACTGTTTGTCTGCAATCATCCTAATCAGCAAGCCAAATAAATAGGTATTGGTAGATAGAGCGCTCACACCAAGGCCAAGTGCATCAGAACCACCAAGAGATATTATAGTGACGTTTCACTATTTCACAGACAAAATTATCAGTACATGTAAAACTATAAAAAATAAAGAATTGTGCTGGGAGAATAAGAAAACATCTATATATTTCAAGACCTCGCATACAGCAAAGTTGCAGCAAAGATGAGCTATGAAAGAGGTCACAGAGAACCCGCAGAGAAATGTAGCTAAATATGGGGGTTTCCATTCAAATTAATTGACACAACAGAGGAAAACATACAGCAGAGACTGCGACTATTCTAACACAAACCAGTGGCAATCGCCAAAAAGACCCAGGTACATGCCTTAAACTTGCCTTAAACTAGACCCAGCATTTCTGCATTGATTAATGGCCCATCAGATTAACACTGAATGGGACTGACAGGGACCCCTGCTGTGTTAATCCTATGGGTCATTAGTCAATGCAGAAATGCCTTAAACTTGCCTTAAACTAGCCAGGTTACACCCAGCATGTACCCAGCATATAACCGGGCTAGTTTAAGGCAAGCTTTAGAATACTCGGTGTCTCGCCTGTACAACCTGAGATCAGTGGAGAACTCAGCCCAGTTCTGGAAGAGGCGGAAATTACCACTGATGCCACAATAGAATCAACCGAGGAGAAGCAGTTCAAGACAAGCTGTGGCCTTGTTGCACAAACAGGGTTGCCACCTCTCCGGGTTTGATCCGGAGACTCCTGGTTTCAGGCACTAACTGGCTATGCTTTAGCCCGTCAATCTCTTGGTGGCGGGGTGGGAGGGGGGGGGGGGGGGGTTGCAGTGTGATGCGGCGGCGTATCTGGCATTCTCCTGCAATTTCCCCTCCAACTGCAGTGAACATGTTTGCCATGACAATGGGACGCTACGTGACGTAATGAGGCTACGCGGTGTCTCGTTGACACGTAGCACCATGGCGTCACATTGCGTCTCATTGTCATGGCATTGTGGGGTCATTTGACACCGCGCAGCCATGTTCACTGCAGCTGGAGGGGGAGTTGCAGCAGGATGCCGGGAGACTCCGTGGCACCAAGGGAATTAAAAAAAAATAAAAAATATCTCCGGATTGGCCTTCAGTAGAAGGTGGCAACCCTGTGCACAGACAAAGGTTGGAATCTTGTCGAAAAGAAACAGAAGAAAGTGACCACATACTGTACCAGCCCAGGATGCAGAGGAGCCGACCAGAGTCAGGGCAGCAGCAAATTCGGTCAGACTGGTGAGGATCTGTTGTACAGCAGATGATCTTGAGAAATTAGATAAGCAAGCAAACAGTAAAGTATGATGCATATGTACATGTTTCTATTTAGATCCCACATGTAAAGGGCTAAAAATAGATAAAGTAACAAAGGAAAACTACTTTAAAAAAGGGTTGCATGATAATTTACAATTTTATGAGGTGGCTTAGCAGAATAAAAGTCATTGGAGGTGACATGATGGATAGCGGGAAATGTATCTTTCTGCTACAATGTTTTTTTAAAAGTAAACACAATATATATATATATATATATATATATATATAGAGAGGGAGAGAGAGAGAGAGGGGGGGGAGAGAGAGGGGGGAAGAGGGGGTAATAAGGAGATGTTTTGCCAGGATGTCTTACTCTGACTAAATTTTTCAATATTGCACTCCAAGCTGAGGGTTGAGATGTTAGCCTGGTCAATAAAGATATGTATTCAATAGTTGTTTGGTATGGTACAAAGGTTGTTAGAGGTTACAAAGTTGAAGCTAGAGCGTACTTGAAAAACTCATGATTGTTTCACAGTGTGACTGCTCTCAAGGTGGGCAATGGTTGCTTTGCTACTAAATCCCAATGGACCTGGAGAACTAATGAATATGTTTTTAAAGATTTCAGACAAGATTAGAAATGCTACTTAGGAGTACTTTCAGATAATATGCCTGCAGATACATGTGCAACGATAAATTAGGAAATGCATAAATGTGTGGTTAGAGGTGAACTGATTGAGCTAGCTAAATTTAAAAACAAAACAAAGAACATTGGGGTCAGAGAGACCTCAAGAAGATACAAGATCTAGAATTAATACATAAAAAATGCCAGACAGGGGATTCAGGACTAGAAGTAATTCATCTTGGAGAGCAACTTTATGTTCTACTGAACCATAAAATAGAGAAAGGTATGTTAGGAGCCAAAGAGAAATACTACGAGAGGAAATAACGCAGATCGACGATCAACTGTAGATTATGAGAATGAAAGAAATTATCAGTTCTACATAAACTGTTTAACAAAAAAAAAGATGGAAATATTACATATGACCCAAGGCAAATAAGAGAGGAATATAGATGTTTTTACTCTGCTCTATATAACTTACCGTATGTTCAAGGACAGATGAGAGCCTCCAAAAACAAATTACTTAATACAGTACCTGCAAAAGATAAACATGATATCTAGATCAGAGGGTAATAAAAATGCTTGGTCAACAAAATAAATTGAGTAAGTTATGAAAACTCTTTGGAAATGTGACGTCTGGCATGACTGCATCAACATGATGTCACGCAGCTAGAAGGAACAGTGGTCTCTATGTTAAGCATAGTCACATGGGGATATGGCAGCCATTTCATTCTGTTAAACTCCCAGTGGGTATGGCATGCAGACACGGCATTTTCACTGAGATTGGCATCTGTCACCTGAGTGGAATGCATACTGTATGTGTTCTAATGACCTCAATTTTGCAATGCTAGAATTGGTTCAATTTTGTTTTTACAAATAACAGCCAATTTAGATAAAGAAGCCAAACTGATAATGTTAATGTTGAGCAAAAGTGAATGAACCAAAATACCAGTATATAATATTTGCACCAATACTAAATAGTAAAATATTACTGTGTAAAACGGCAAGCATAAATTTAGAACTCCACGCTGAAATGGATAAGAAGCAAGACTTGAAATACTGAGTGCTCATTTGCATGTCTTTACCCAGAATCCCTGGTTGCAGTAGAAATTGAGGGATTCTGGACAAAGGCAGGTTTGTGGACCTGTCTTGAGACGTGAATGAGTTCATTAGTGGTATTTTCATTTTTAAACATCAAATACTCCATCAAATAATTTTTACTAAAGCTTTTTATTTTACAAGACTTCATACATTTTCTAATGAAAAAGAATACCACGCATGACATTCTGCATTAAATATGTTTGAAGTGCAGAAATCTATTGTATTTATATGGAAGGTTAGCTAGCACTGCAGTGTGTCGTACAAGAAGTGGTTCAGTAGGAATATCCTAATTTGTCTTTCTGGATGTGTGCCCATGCAAGTTATTCACACACAATTTGTAGCTTTCCGCTGAGACACTGAAAACAGACATTCTTTTGTTAAAAAGTACATTTGCTTCTCCAGCAGGAACAGCCCATGTTAATATTTTCAACTTGGACTCAGATCGAAACTCCATCAAATTTGAACCATTTCCTAAAAATTTGACTGAACATTAATTAAGCAAATACGATGTGCTTGTTCCCTACACTGATCACTTCAGTGACCTCATTTGTGACATTCTGTGGTCCATTTTTTGGTGGTTATATGGTTGTCCAAATTTAACACAAGGTTTATAGACATAGAAATAACGGGCAGGAGATGTGCACACGTCTTCAAAATTAGCTTGGCACACTTTTTCACAATTTTTTTCCCTTAATCTTGCATTTCACAAAAGTTTCATTAAAGTTTATAATACACTATCTTGACCAAATGACCACAAAAGTGTGTAACCCCCGCCACGTGGCCCCAGTTGTACGAATGCCTTCAAATTTGCTTCACAAAATAATTCTCAAAAAATAAATATAAATATGTGAACATCTCTAGTTCCTCAAAAGACAAAAAAGCCCAATGCTACATCCAAGACATGATATAGTTAAAAACGTATCTGGGTTTCTTCTCATAAGTAAGGGTAATTTGGATAAATTCTTAGGCCAAAGCATTACAAGCCTGCAACCATGTCTGGTATGCTCTTTTTCTGCAACTCCTAACACTACCTGTAATGTTCTCTTCATCTCTCTAATGGGGGGAGAAATGTCTCAAGAAACTCACTCACAGGTGCACAACAATACCTGCGATTGGAAAGGTGGGATGGGTGAGCTTAAAACCAGGGAGGAGGGGTTTCAAACCTCGAAACAATTGTTACCAATTGATATTTACAACCACACACTATCCCTGCACAGTCAGAACACAAACCTACCAACCTACCATATATATGTAGCCGGGATTCCCTTGCGCGCATGTGTTGTGTTGCAGCAGAGCAGGGAACGCTCCGGTAATCGGAGGTTCCGCGTTGAGATGGCGCCGCCATGTTGGGAGTTGGTGCAGGCGCAGAAGGTGTGGAGGAGGAAGTTGTGCATGCGCGGGTATGGCAGCAGAAGCCCGCGAAGGAGGAACAGTTCTCATTGGTTGGAGTAGGGGGGAACTACGAGTCCCAACAGCCCCGCGGGGTCATGTGACGCTAGGGGACCAATCGGGTGACAGGGAGGAAGGGAGATATAGGGTCAGAGGGCACGCACGTTGGGCAGAGTGAGCGGGAGGAGAAAGGAGACGGAGCTCCAGGTGTAGGGAGGCCATCAGCCACTACCTATGCCCTATACCCCAGTCAGGCCCTGAGCCCCTGTAGTGTGCAGCAGAGATAGGGACTGGCCCTAGACAGGTTCCGGTTCCCTTATTGGGCTGCTCAGTGATCGCGTGAGAGACAGTGTGTATTCGGCAGGAGGTCTGGGCTCAGACCCCGCTGTTGTTGCTACCGTCCGTCTGGGTGGGATCGCCCCGGACGCCTATTGCTGGAGTCACCTTGCATCTGACCCTTTGTGAAGATCCGTGGCAGGTCCGGGCACTGGAGTGCCCGGCAGGTAATCAACAAGTGCATCAACTATCTCATCACTCATACAAGACATAGTGACTGCGCAGTCACCCATACATATTCTTTACCTCACCGGAGGGTGGGGGCATAAGGTGTTGGGAGATTTGGACACGGGGTGGGATCACCCGGTGGAGGAGGGGAATAGCATCCTGCGAGTCGCAGTAGGTAGTGTCTGCTCTAGGGAGGGACACCCGTATATATTTATATCTATGCTCTTGCCAACAAGTAAAGTAATTCGGTTGTTTATATGCTGTGTGTGTGTATTGTTATACATATTGTCCTGCGAGGAACCACTCCCCCTCTGGTGGGACCCATCGCAGGTGGAGGCGCTGCACCAAGTATCGGGTATTATCTATTATTGTGTGTGCCCCAGGTTCTCCGTGGCGGAAGCTTAGGCCCTGTGAGCCTACAGGTTATACAGCATATGGTAGCAGTCTGTGTTCGCTATTAAACAGGGCTAAATTTGGATGCGCTGCTGAGAGCTTAGACCTGGGGTGCCCCCCCCAATACACACATACACCACCATGGCCCTCCCCTCGCGCCAGAGAGTGCGCGAGTGGGCGCAGCAAATGCAAACGCCCGCCGCGTGGTGGCCGTGACCCAAGTACCTATGGCCTTACCACTAGAGACATTGCAAACGGCCTTACCACAACTACCTGGTTTTGCCAAAGCTCGCCTGGCAGACGTCCTCATAGACAAAGATGCTAAGTGGAGCACATTGCTAGTTGATTGCCGGCGAGATCTGGTGGTTCTTGAGCCCGCCGTCCCTCAATACCTGCAGCTTCCCAACTCCCCACCCGGCGGAAGTCCCTTTGTCAGAGACCCCCCCCCCTGGAGGAAATGGGTGATGGCTGCCCAACCCTCACCTCCGCTCCCTACCCGGCTAGTGAAGCGGGCAGTTGTCGGTCAGGATTTAGCTATCAAGGGTCTAGTATATCAGAAGAGGCTGAGTCATGTAGTGAAATGTTGCAAAAACTCACTGACAAGGTAGGCCAGTTAACCGCTCCACCCATTTTACCTCCGCTAGTAGAAGCCCTCACCTTGGCCACGCATTCTCAGAATTACCGTAAATTGAAGGCCTTCTCCGGGACCCTACTCGTCCCGACGGGAGAGGATGGGATAGACCACTGGAAGGAGCACACCCGGGGCATGATGGAAGAATGCTCCTGTACAGACGCCGTGAAACGTCAACGCATCATGAAGTGATTGAGGCCCCCAACGTCCACCCTGATCAGTATTCACAGAGAGCAGCATCCTGATCTGACATCTCGGATGATGGTCGAATTCTTAACCGAAGCCTACGGCGTGACCGAGGATGATGGAGCCCTGTGGGCCAAATACTTTGCCATCAACCAAAACACGGGTGCTAGTAGACGGCATCTATTCCTCCGCCCTGTTGGACACAGGGTCACAAGTGACCATCATCTATCGAGGCTTCTATGATCAACACCTCCAGAATCAGCCACTGAAGTCGGCCAAACATATCAAAGTAAGAGGGCTGAGCAACGAAGATTACCCCATTGACGGCATAGTAACGATGTCCCTGGAAATTCAGCAGCTCAACACCGGGAAGACTCACCCCATGAATGTAGATGCTCTGGTATGTCCGGAACCCAATGACCTGCCTAAATACCCGATCATTCTGGGCACTAATGCGGACATTGTACAAGCAGTCATCCGGGCCTATCTGCAAGAAACCAATGAATTGCCCATGTCCAGTCTCCATTTGCAGCTGGTCCAGATTAATCCGTGCCCCCTTCCTTCAGTCTTGGAAGATTATGGGCTGCTATTCTGCAGCCGAGCGGGTCTAACCAAAATCTTGCCCGGGGAGATACAGAGGATGCCTGCCTGGTGCGCATACGCAGAAAGGGTAGCCACGGAACAGCTCTTCTCCCTAGAAAGTACGGCAGAAGAAGATGCCCACAGAGGATACCGACTAGTACCCGAATTCCGGAATTGGCCGTCCGCCATTCCTCGGCGCATCTATGTGATGGTCCAGAATCTATCCCCATTCCCCATGGTCATCGACGCGGGACAGCGAATAGGTAAAATTTACCCCGTCAGCTCCGTGGATGAGGTTGTGCATGTCAAAGCTACCCGGGTGGAAGGCCCCGGCGCAAGACTGGGCTTCGACTTCGGCTCACCGGGGTTACCAGAGGAGTGGAAGGAGAGACTGCGAGTCCAATTGGAAGAAAGGTCAGATGTATTCTCTACCGGGGAAATGGATGTGGGGTGCAGCCGCAGCGCCCAACACACTATTCGGATGAATGATACGAAGCCCTTTGGAGAACATTCCCGCCGGCTCGCCCCTAGAGATGTAGATGATGTCCGGGTCGTCCTACAAGAGATGGAAGAAGCCGGGATCGTCACAGAGTCACGAAGTCCTTACGCCTCGCCCATAGTGGTGGTGAGAAAGAAGAATGGGACGGTAAGGCTATGTGTGGATTACAGGACACTGAACAATCGGACGGTGCTGGACCAGTATAATCTTCCCCGCATAGAGGAAATCCTGAATGCTCTCAATGGAAGTAAATGGTTCAGTGTGTTGGACCTTCGGTCGGGGTATTACCAGGTACCCATGAGCCCAGAGGATCAAGAGAAAACGGCGTTCATTTGTCCCCTAGGGTTCTATCAATTCACCCGCATGCCCCAAGAAATATATGGGGCCCCCGCCACTTTCCAACGACTAATGGAGAATACGTTAGGTGACTTAAACCCCCGAGAGTGCCTCGTGTATTTGGATGACATCTTTGTCTTCGGGCGAACACTGGAAGAACACGAAACTCGACTCCTGAAGGTACTTGACCGGTTAGCCCGAGAGGGGCTCAAGCTCTCCCTAAACAAATGTCGATTTTGCAGAACGTCTGTTACCTAGGTGGGACACATAGTGTCCGCGGAAGGGATTGCCACTGATCCCGCTAAAATAGAAGCCGTAGTAAATTGGGCCCGACCCGACAACGTGGTGGAGCTGCGCTCGTTCTTGGGGTTCTGCGGATACTATTGCAGGTTTGTGGAGGGATATTCCCATCGGGCCAAAGCCCTCAACTGCCTCCTCAAAATATATCCCGAAAACATACCTGCTCATCAACCTTTCGGAGACAAATGGACCGCAGAATCCGAACAAGCCTTTGGGGACTTGAAGCAGAGTTTGATAGCGGCCCCAGTGCTAGCCTATGCTGACCCTGAACAACCGTATATACTACATGTGGACGCTAGCCTAGGTGGATTAGGGGCGGTGTTGCATCAAAAGTATCCAGAAGGCTTAAGACCCGTGGCCTACATCATT
Source organism: Ascaphus truei (assembly GCF_040206685.1). NCBI lineage: Eukaryota > Metazoa > Chordata > Amphibia > Anura > Ascaphidae > Ascaphus > Ascaphus truei. The sequence continues at coordinate 79,866,362 of NC_134490.1, read as the reverse complement.
CGCAGCCTGACGCCAAGTGAGCAAAATTACCCCATGCACAAGCTCGAGTTCCTTGCCCTGAAATGGGCCATCGTGGACAAACTTCACGATTATCTCTATGGGGTCACGTTCGAGGTGCGCACAGACAACAACCTGCTCACCTATATCATGACTTCTGCTAAACTCGATGCGGCAGGGCACCGCTGGCTAGCAGCCCTCTTCAACTACAACTTCACCTTGAAATATAAACCGGGTCCCTTGAACGTTGTGGCAGACGCCCTGTCCAGATGACCGGGGCTGGCCGCAACCTCCTACGACGACCAATGGGAAGAAATTCCGGGACCCGGAATGCGGCCTCTGTGTTTCACCACTGCCATAGTCAATGATCAGGTGGCCTTCTCCGAGTTAAGAGTAGCCGACTCCCTAGGGTGCGCATCAAAAGCCATCCCGGAAGCATATAGGGACCCCAGTGGAATGCACGTCACCCCTGACAAAATCATAGCCTGGAAGGATATGGTGCTCTATCAGGCACGCGACCCGGTAGCGGGAGCCATCCGCTATGCTATCCAACAAAATCGTCCCGATCTCCTCAGACAGGCCCCTGGCGATGTGGGAGGCATACTAATGCGAGAAGCCGATAAATTCGAAATACGGGACAATCTACTATATTGAGTTGTGGAGTACCATAATCACCCGAATAGGAGGCAGCTAGTACTACCTAAAATATTACAAAACCTAGTGTTACGATCACTACATGACGAACATGGCCATCTGGGTGTCGACAAGACTTTTGGATTGGTACGGGATCGGTTCTTCTGGCCAACGATGGGAGAAGCCGTAGAGCATCACTGTCGACGGTGTACTCGGTGCATCCAATGGGAGACACTGCCCACCCGGGCCGCCCCAATGGGTCACTTGAAAAGCACTAGGCCCATGGATCTAGTATGCATGGACTTCCTATGTATTGAACCCGATAGCCGGGCCATCGGTAATGTGCTGGACAATGGGGATACTGCTCACCTGGCTTTGATGCAAAGACCAGAACTTGGCATCACGTTAACAAAACTTCATTGCTGGACACTTATGGAATATACCAAGTGTGTGTTCATGGATGCAGATATAATGGTTTTGTCAAATATTACATTACACGACCATTAAATCATAAATCTGACCATTACACGAGATATGCACAGGCCTTCCCGACAAAAGACCAGAAAGCCATCACGTTGCCAAGGTACTCTGGGAAAAATACTTCATACATTATGGGCTCCCTCAACGACTACATTCTGACCAGGGCAGAGATTTTGAGAGCAAATTGATAAAAGAATTACTAAAAATCTTACACATTACTAAATCCCGTACAACTCCCTACCACCCAGAAGGAGATGCCCTGCCCGAACAATTCAATCGCACATTGTTGGACATGCTGGGTACGTTGACGGGAGGGAAGAAAACTGAGTGGAGCCAACATGTGGAAACGCTAGTACACGCTTACAACTGCACTAGACATGATTCTACTGGATTCTCTCCATACTTTCTGATGTTTGGGAGGGAAGCATGACTGCCCGTAGACATACGTCTGCGAGTATCTACTGACGGAGTTCATAATGCCAATCACTTCAGATACGTGCAGAGGTTACAAGAGAACCTACAACGGGCCTACCAACAAGCAGAAAGATCTGTAGAAAAACTGAACGCGGGAAACAAGAGGCGTTATGATCACAAAGTCAAACACAGAGACATTCAGCCGGGAGACGCCGAACTCCTCCGCAATCTGGGAGTGCCGGGGAAACATAAGCTGGCTGACCGGTGGAGAGGAGTGTATGAGGTGGCGTCGCAAATGCCCGGTCTCCCAGTCTATCGCATTAAAGACTCGGAGGGTCGGGTGAAGGTATGGCACCGAAATCACTTACTCCCTATTCCACAAGTAGAGGAAGGGGAAGTGGATTGGCCTACAACCTCATTGGATGGTGACATGACACACGGAGAGAACGATTCCGCGATCGACAATACAAGGCATCAAGAAGACCCCCAAGAGGGAACCTCTCAAATGGGCCCTCAACACCGAGCATCTCCCGGTGGAGCTACGGGCAAAGGGTGCGGGGAGCACGTGCCCAATGGGGTATCTCCAGAAGAATCTACATTGAACCCGCATAGTCCCTGTTTTGTACCGTGTAATGATCATGTAGAGACTGTAACCCCCTCAAGGGAAACGGCTGTACCTCAAGATCAGGATAGTCATTCTCCCGAGGGAGTGACTGAAGAACAGTTGAGATGAAGTCAAAGAAATGGGCAACCTCCAATGAGGAGATGTTCAGTGAGATGTATAATCTTATTTAGAGTGTTGGAGAATGTCGGAGTGTTATGCATTTTTCATTATATAATGTTGTACCAGTTGAAAGTTATCGTCCAAGCGGGGACGTTGGAATCCACAGGGGGGAGGATGTAGCCGGGATTCCCTTGCGCGCATGTGTTGTGTTGCAGCAGAGCAGGGAACGCTCCGGTAATCGGAGGTTCCGCGTTGAGAGGGCGCCGCCATGTTGGGAGTTGGCGCAGGCGCAGAAGGTGTGGAGGAGGAAGTTGCGCATGCGCGGGTATGGCAGCAGAAGCCCGCGAAGGAGGAACAGCTCTCATTGGTTGGAGTAGGGGGGAACTACAAGTCCCAACAGCCCCGCGGGGTCATGTGACACTAGGGGACCAATCGGGTGACAGGAAGGGAGGAAGGAATGGAGATATAGGGTCAGAGGGCGTGCACGTTGGGCAGAGCGAGCGGGAGGAGGAAGGAGACGGAGCTCCAGGTGTAGGGAGGCCATCAGCCACTACCTATGCCCTATACCCCAGTCAGGCCCTGAGCCCCTGTAGTGTGCAGCAGAGATAGGGACTGGCCCTAGACAGGTTCCGGTTCCCTTATTGTGCTGCTCAGTGATCGCGTAAGAGACAGTGTGTATTCGGCAGGAGGTCTGGGCTCAGACCCCGCTGTTGTTGCTACTGTCCATTTGGGTGGGATCGCCCGGGTGCCTATTGCTGGAGTCACCTTGCATCTGACCCTTTGTGAAGATCCGTGGCAGGTAATCAACAAGTGCACCAACTAGCTCATCACTCATACAAGACATAGTGACTGCGCAGTCACCCATACATATTCTTTACCTCACTGGAGGGTGGGGGCATAAGGTGTTGGGAGATTTGGACATGGGGTGGGATCACCAGGTGGAGGAGGGGAATAGCGTCCTGCGAGATGCAGTAGGTAGTGTCTCCTCTAGGGAGGGACACCTGTATATATATATCTATGCTCTTGCCAACAAGTAAAGTCATTCGGTTGTTTATATGCTGTGTGTGTGTGTATTGTTATACATATTGTCCTGCGAGGAACCACTCCCCCTCTGGTGGGACCCATCGCAGGTGGAGGCGCTACACCAAGTATCAGGTATTATCTATTATTGTGTGTGCCCCAGGTTCTCCGTGGCGGAAGCTTAGGCCCTGTGAGCCTACAGGTGATACAGCATATGGTAGCGGTCTGTGTTCGCTAGGAAACAGGGCTACTGTACAATATTTGGATCAAAAGGAGTGCTACTGGGATTGTGACCTAGTGTATACAGTACAATAAAAGATAAAACGCCCCAATGCTCAAATATAACAAATGATATGATTAAATACTTATCTGTTATTCTTCTCATAAGTAAGGGCACCTTACTGTAGTTAAATTTTGTCCAAGTCCCCCCCTTCCTCCCCCCCGGTACAGTTTACTTGCTAAACTGTGCAGTGAGATGTATAATTGGATTACATAAAGTCTATGGTGTAGTATAACCGTTTCAATGTATAGAAGCCGAGAGATGTACTAGCAGTAGAGTAGATTCCCATGTAAAAGTGGGGAAAAGGCTCTTTAAAGCGGGTGTGTGGTATTTTTATTGAGCTTTAAGTATAGGAATAGCTGGCTGCTAGGGAGTAACAGTAGTTTTAAAGGAGCATCCCATTCATGGAATCCATTTTTTTAAACGTTTATGAAGCAGGGGGCACCTAAGCCAAACTGCGTTATTTTCGGCTCTGTTGATGCTCCGGTTCCCAAGATATTACCTTCGTAAGTACTGCCAGTTACTTCCTGGTTTTTAAATCTCCCGCAACATGCTGGCCAATAGGAAGCCACTACATCGGGGAACCTGAAGGTGCTTTTTGACAACATGTCAAGTTTGTCTTCTCAATCATGCAATAAAAAAATACAGCCGATACTTGTTGACTATAGCTTTGAGTAAAGATGAGACAGGCTTGGCTATATTAAAGGATGCAGGTCAAGGTGTGGCACGGTATTAGAGATACATTATAGAAAGTAAAGACAAGCAGTGAATGAGGATGAGACTGGGATTCAAACACAGACAAATATGTTTGTGTAGAGGTCTGTGTGAACTGACAAAGGAAGATAAGTTATGTTGTTTAGCAATAGCCAGAGGACTATTAAAGCAGCAGGGAATACATTTGTAATGAAAAAGGCAGCATGTGCCAGTGACTCCCACTGTAAATGTATGCTACAAATCGGAATTTCATTCTTGTGAATGCCCACAGGACCACTTAGTAATGTGTTTGGTTTAAGTCTGTCATTGCAAGATAAATATTGTGTTTCAATAATTGAAACTACTTGCAATTTAGTTTCACGCTTGAAAAAGCGCTGTGGAAGAAAGGTAGCCATTGTTACCCGGGCATATTTCTCAGCTGTTCTATTCAGTATCCGATTAATATTTCTTAACAGAAATGTTTAAATGGAACAAATGATAACCCCAAGGTAAATCTTAGATTGCAAGCTCTTCGGGACATTGACTCCCTTTGCCTACCTGTTGCACATATCCTGACTGTAATTTATTTACCTTGCATTGTAATTTTGTAAAGCGCTGCTGGCGCTACAGAAATAAAATTATACATACACCTAGTGCCATCTAATTAAGCTCCTTACTCTGGATTATCAAAGATACAGTGCACTGCAATATCCCCTTATCCCTTTAGCAGTTAGAGATACACACACTAGTGTTTAAAGCTGCAGTTCAAGCTCCCGTTTTTTTTTTTTAATCAATAGTTTCATGTGGGTAATCTCTACTTACCTAAAGAACGGCATAGCTGTCGGTCAATTCGTTCACCGTCTATTGATCGGCAAAGTTTGGCGACATCTTTAAATATGGGGAATGTAAATGGTTGCTATAGCAACAAGCATGCTTGTTAAAATAGAATACAAGAAAATTGGTCTTTCAATGTTGTTGTTTTTGAAACAGAAAATGCTAAAAGTATTTTTTCTTACTACAGAACTGATTTATTAAAAAAAACACACATGCAGGATATTGCTTGAACTGCAGCTTTAATTATTTATTTTGAAACAGACCTTTTCAGAAAAAAAAGATGGCAAGAAGCCCATTTATTAATTTGTTTTGATAATATACTCTGTAAATATATTTTTAGGACCCTCCCTATCTTACTTGATGTAACCCCTGAGATTTAATCAAAGTAGGTAAAATAAGAGCACATTGTGCATTGACACATCAAGGTCTATTAAAGTCTTCCAGGTATAGAAACGGAGTAAAACCAGTGCAAAGGCATCACAACGGATCTATCAAACAGAAAGACATGTTTTGCTTTCAACTGGGTTCTTTTCTTTGATAATCATGGTGCTAGTTTGCTCTTGTTTGGCAGGTGCGAAACTTTAATAAATTGGCCCCATAGCAACTAAAAATGTGTACTTTTAACGAATTGTTTGTCTAACAAATTCATTTTTTTCTCATATATACAATGTTATGCTGAAATATTAATGTATTAAGGTCATTTGTGGGGTAATGCACACAAGTTAGTGTAAACTGCCATTGATTGGGTGAGTTGCACCACTATGTTGTGAATATCTCCCTATGGGACAGATCTTTAAAGCTCGGTTATTGACTTAACGAGATGTTAACTGCTAATAGGGATCTTCAAAGCTCACTAATGCTGCATTAGGGCCTGTCTTACTGCTAAGATGATAGCCGTTCTTTTTCATGATATGCAAAATAGGTGTGGAACCTTAACGCATATCCACAGGTGCCCATTACAGTTACCGTGGGCCTTAACCCGGGGTTATTTTACATCATGACTATACCTGATGTTAGGTGCTTCTAGCACCTAACGCTGGGTCACAGAATCTGTTTTGGACTTGTCCAGTGTTCTGAAGTAGGGCACTTTGGCTTCCTATATTGTCATACTGTGGCAACATAGGGAGCCAAAGTGAATACCATGAACTAGGCCAAGATCTATGTATTAAGCCTTTGGGAGCCATAGTGGCCATGGTCAATAAGGTAGCCAAGGGGTTCATACCAACACCCTAACTACCTTACTGCTCATTGTATAGCATATAGGTACAACTGCCCCCTTAATGCCCCTGGGTAGCCTAACCATATAGCCCATCTCCCTTACCCCCACTCCTCCCCAACCCAACTAACCTATCCCCCCATCTACAGTACTGGCCATTAGCCCTACTAGCCAAAGATGATTAATAGGGCTGGTGGCCATTATAAACACAATATACAGTTACACCCCAAGCTATACAATAATAATAAAAAGGACACTTATACATATTATGTATATATATATATATATATATATATATATATATATATATATATATATATATATATATATATATATATATATATATATATAGCACAACAGAAAGAAAAAAACGGCGCCAACCTAAACCACTATATGAATGACCACATAAAAATGATGAAAAAAACCTATACTGTACAAAATGGGGAAAGATAATAATACATGCACAATACACAAAAATAAAAATAAAAATATCAAATGAAAAGTCCAGAAAAGATATATATAAAAAATATACAAATCCTAAAAAATGCTCCAATTTGCTATCCAAAAGAGTCTCTGCAGCCCGAATGAAGGGTACACCACTTCCTTGAAGATATCTATAGAAACACAGGAAAAACAGGCGCACTCATAGCGTAAAAAGGTATAACAATATTTATGGAGTAAAGGATTTAAAAATGCACACTCACAAACATAGCTTAATAAAAAGCAATGTTGAGTATAACTCAGCCAGCCAGATGCAGGAACCCGGTAACGGATAACTTCCGTGTCCGGTGTAGATACACTGCAGCAGCCTCAGTGGACGCCTCCGCAGCCCGGGGAACACGAGGGACGCCGCATTCCTCTCAATCCGGCATCACACAGTGAGTTCTCAGCTCCAGGTACCGCGAGAACTCAGTGACGTCAATGGATTCAACCGGAACAAGTTCACATGAGTATAACTGGTGGACGGCTGAGATGAATGTTTCCAAAGAAACAATAAAATGCTGTAGCAAGCCAGTGAGTGTATATCTAATAAAACTGGGCAATACACCTCCACATAACACTCTCTACGCGTTTTGTCTCAAAGAGACTTCATCAGGAGGTGACAGTATAGGTGTGGAGCGTAGTAATATAGTAAGATAAACCAATCAGGACACAGAAGACTACTAATGGCTAATCAGGTGCACAAGGTCAATGCAAAGATAATATTAACCCCCATGTGTTCCAGAACACATACGGGCTAAATAGACCAACAATACTAGAGAAAGTGACCAAATAAACAAATACAAGTGATAACATACAATTTAACAAAATAGATTAAAATGCATTTAGGTACTACAGCAAGATCTAATATAGCATAATATAATATAATATAGCATCATTGGCTGAATCATGTACTAATTTAATAAACAGATGCTAGCAGAGAAATATCAGAACTCCAAATAATAGGGGTCAGTGAATCTCCACTAGATAGTACATATAAAGAGATAATGATAATGATAAAAAGATTCAGAGAGATCAAAGTATAATTGGAGAGAAGGGAGGGAAAAAGTGGAAAAAATGGGGGGGGGGGGGAGGAAAAGGGAAAGGGAAAGAAAGGGAAAAGGAAAAATAAGAAAAGAAAAAAAGGGGGATAAAATTGGGGAAAGACAATGGGAAAAGAAAAAGGATGAAGGGGAATGAAGAAAGAGACAGAAACAAACGCATATCCACGGGTGCCCATTACAGTTACCGTGGGCCTTAGCCCGGGGTTATTTTACATCATGACTATACCTGATGTTAGGTGCTTCTAGCACCTAACGCTGGGTCACAGAATCTGTTTTGGACTTGTCCAGTGTTCTGAAGTAGGGCACTTTGGCTTCCTATATTGTCATACTGTGGCAACATAGGGAGCCAAAGTGAATACCATGAACTAGGCCAAGATCTATGTATTAAGCCTTTGGGAGCCATAGTGGCCATGGTCAATAAGGTAGCCAAGGGGTTCATACCAACACCCTAACTACCTTACTGCTCATTGTATAGCATATAGGTACAACTGCCCCCTTAATGCCCCTGGGTAGCCTAACCATATAGCCCATCTCCCTTACCCCCACTCCCCCCCAACCCAATTAACCTATCCCCCCATCTACAGTACTGGCCATTAGCCCTACTAGCCAAATATGATTAATAGTGCTGGTGGCCATTATAAACACAATATGCAGTTACACCCCAAGCTATACAATAATAATAAAAAGGACACTTATACACATTATGTATATACATATGTATATATATATATATATATAGATATATATATATATATATCTATATATATATATATATACACACACATATATGTTTTATTTATATATATATATATATATATATATATATATATATATATATATATATATATACATACATACATACATACATACATACATACACACACATATACACACTCACACACACACACATATACACACACACACACACACACACATACACAGTAGTGAAAAACGTTTGAGAACCGCAATGATAATTATGGAAATTCCATCGTTTTTCCATTATAACATTCTTGAATGAAAACCAGTCTTTTCTTAAATATCTAATAGGGTTTATATTAATAAATTCCATGTTTTTTTTTTAAACAAAATGATGAATGAATTAGATAAACCATGAGTGATTAAGAGTCAGGGTATATGCAAAAGTAAGTGAAACCCTGGTTTTATCAGCTAAATTAAAGAGGCTAATTAGAACCAGGTGTTTAAACAATTAGGTACAGTAGATCTTCAGGTGTGTTTGGGAGGACCCATCCTATTTAAAGATCAGCAACTTTGTGATTTTGGTATTCACCATACAGGTGTGTGGAAACAAGTCATACCATGATCAAAATAAATCTCTGAGGACCTCAGAAAGGCAGTTATTGATGCTCATCAGTCTTGAAAGGGTTGCAAAAACATTTCTAACGAACCCCGTGTCAGACAAATGGAGAAAGTTCAAGTCCACAGTTACTCTACCCAGGAACGATCGTCCTACCAAAGTCTCTCCAAGAATAAACCAGTAAATCATCTACGAAGTCACAAAGAACCCCAGAGTAACATCCAAGGATCTGCAGGACACTCTCACCTTGGCTAATGTGAGTGTTCACGACTCAACTTAGAAAAAGACAGAACAAGAATGGTGATCATGGAAGGATAGCAAGGAGAAAACCACTGCTCTCAAAAAAAAAAAAAGCCATTGCCGCCATATGAAGTTCGCCAAAGAGCACATAGATGATCCACAAGACTTCTGGAACAATGTTCTCTAGACAGATGAGTCAAAGGTAGAACTTTTTGGCCTCAATGGGATGTTTGGCAAAAATTAAACACTTCACTCGAACAGATGAACCTCATCCCAACCGTCCAGCATGGAGGTGGGAGTGTCAACGTTTAGGGCTGCTTTGCTTCCTCAGGACCTGGACGGCTTGCCATCATGGACACAACCATCATGAGCACAACCATGAGTTCTGCATTGTAAAAGAAAATTCTAGAAGACAATGTCAGGCCATTCGTCCATAAGCTGAAGCGCAAATGGGTCACGTAGCAAGATGATGATCCTAAAAATCCAAGCAGGTCTACAAAAGAATGGTTGCAGAAAAAGGACCTGAAGTCACCTGTTCATGCAAGGAAGCCCTCAAATGTCACCGAGTTTAAGCAGTTCTGTAAGACGGAGAGGTGTCAAAATTTCTCAAACCCGATGTGAGAGACTGAGCAGCAGTTATAGGAAAAGCTTAGTTTAAGTTATCGCTGCTCAAGGGGGCGCCACCAGGTACTGAATCTAAAGGTTCACATACTTATTCACACATGGACATTGAATGTTTAATCATTTGTGTTAAAAAAAAGTATCATGTTTTTGTGTCATTTGTTTAATCAAGTTATCTTTATCTATTATTAGAGCTTAGATTAAGATCTAACAACATTTTAGGTTTGAAATATGTTAAAATCCTAAGTGGTTCGTGTGTATATGCATCTTCCCTAGAATATGGCTAACATGAGCCAGCATTACTGCCAGCTAACGCCGGGGTGTTTTATCTCGGCTTTAGCTGGCAAATGGCACGTTACCCTTACGCTAATGAGGGCACTAACAGACGTTGTTTTGGCATAAAATTAGCTTTGTGGATCTCCGTGACACTCGGGGAAAATAATGTCTGTTACCTATTTAGGTAACTTCAAGTTATTTGCTCCGATTTCACAGAGCTCTGTGGATCTGCCCCTGTGATTACTATCCAAAATTTGATTCCTAGTCCGTTCCAATATTCAGAGTGCATGTTAAGTGAGTACAGGCAGTATGCCAGACAGCAACCTTGTACCCTGTTTCCCCACTCCATGATTAGAAGGAAGAATTCCCATGCTTCTAACCCAAGGGAACCCAACATAGCCCAGTGTTACCCACGTGGCAGCACACTGCCTTGTCTACTGAGCTGTCTGTTTTGCGAAAGCCACACTCCACATGAATACCAGCACTAATGAGATGACATTCTATGGCTTTTCTGTTTTCACATAATTCCCAAAGTATTCACAGTTACACAAGTATGTACTTTTTTCAAAGTAAAAATATTTAGAAACATTGCATTCTTTCTGTGTCTCAGGTTGTTACAATAGATCAAATATACACTGGTTGTTATAATATGAATGATAACAATATAACAATTTATGTCTGAGATTAGTGTACGAAAAGGCAAAGATCCATGAAGAGTAGAGTAAAGTAGTCCACTAGCAGGAGGCCCTGAACGGCAATTAAGGTGACCTCTGCAGTCGATGAAAGGGCAGGTTAAAGGATTTGCTGTGCAAATATGGTTAGTAACACTTTGTGGCTCCTTTTCAATGTGCCGTGCAGGCATCTTTCTCATGCTGGAGAAGTGTTTACCTGCATTCAAATGAATGGGACGAAAATAATCTCCATCTCGGCGAAGATGTTTTTGAATAGGGGCCTATGCTCGTTATAAAATATACTGTAAAACCATTTCCCCAGTGCTGGAAAAGATTTTAATCTCGCTCCATTTGAATGGAGTAAGAGAAGCAGCTTCATAGCATATTGAATGGGGACATTTGAGACCACGGTGATTATAGACACATTTAGTAAATGAAGTTTAAAAACAATTTCTTAATTACCAATTATATTGGAAAGTTAGTGCCTTTCCTACTTTTGGCCCTTTAATACATACGTGATATGTGAGTAAATATATGGGGAAGAAACTCAGATAACAAGAGATAACCACACTGACGTCATAAGTGGTGGCAGTTTTTGTTATATGCTACATAAAAAATGATTTGCTTTAGTGCATTCCAGACAAAATACTAAACATTTCTTGTTCATTAAACCTTCTGAGATGAGTGGGAAAGTAAGAAATTGCTAATCAATGGGTTGCATTTCTCTCCAGTTTTAAAGAAGGGGTAGACCTAAGATTCTACAGAATGATCAAAAGGGCCTGTGGACAATGGACACTTGTAAATGAAAACGGCTTGACCGCAATGGGAGAATGTTTTGCATCCATATTCAAAGAAAAACAGCATCAGATTTTGTTTAAAATAAATGAGTGGACTTTAAACGCAGAACCTCATGTTGAAAACCTTCAGTTAGGGACAAATAAGATATATCCCGGAATGTGTAGAGATGTTTTCTCAGAAGAGCAATTAATATAAAAATAAAGGAAGTAAAACTCAATATACATATGTGTTTTCCTTGGAATTAGAATGGTTAGAAGTTGGAGTTGAAAAAATTATATTACTATTATCGCTGAAAACAAGCAAGGTACGTGCTGATTCAGGACATGCACTTGTCATTTATTTTGTAGTTATGGACCATGCATAGATATATTTTACTTCAGTTCTTGAGAACCAGGAACGTAATTGATATAAAGGATGCGTTAGTTGATTTGAGGATATTGAATATGAAAGGTGAATGCTGTGTAATATTTACATATAAAAGGCCTTATTTTGAAGCGCTCTTTTTCCAGTAGGCGCAGAATTTGAAGAAGATAAAAAGGATCATCCATGGAGTGACCAGACACACACAAAAAGACCTTCAAGTCTCTGATAAAAAAGGTTTTTATGAACAATTGAATCTGTTTTAATAAGGAGTCATGGGGTTATTTATTAGTCTGCAATAGTGCCGATCTGGGCACTATCCCAAAACTCCCATTGATTTCAACAGCAGTTTGTGTGATAGTGCCCTGCTACTCACTACCACTATTTAATGAATAGCTCCCCTCAGAGACCTGAAAAAGAGAAAATAAACATTTTTACATCATATTTTAAACTTTCCCTGTTAAACAAATAATAATAGCATGTTCTTGTATAGCGCTGCTAGTTGTACACAGCGCTTTACAGAGACATTTTGCAGGCACAGGTCTCTGCCCCGTGAAGCTTACAATCTATGTTTTTGGAGCCTGAGGCACAGGGAGATAAAGTAACTTGTCCAAGGTCACAAGGGGCTGACACCGGGAATTGAACCAGGCTCCCCTGCTTCAAACTCAGTGCCAGTCAGCGTCTTTACTCACTGAACCACTCCCTCTCCACAAAATGTTTCAAAGGGCTTTACAATCTTTATCTGATATCTTCTGGAAATAAGCCTGTGTGATTGTCCTTACAAGTAGATGTTTATGGTTCTTTTTGTCCTTTTGTTTGTAAAGTAATTATGAAGGCATCGTTAGTCAAACATGTTGGCACAGTAAGTAAGGATGCGTCAGTGTTCTTCCCCTCTTGCTCTTACCTGTTACCTGCTGCGGGTGAGTTTAGTATCCTACCCCTGTTTGTCTAATTAACGTAGGCTAAACAACACAGCACCAGGTTTATCAAAGAAAAGGAATCCCAGAGAAGGCAAAAGGCTTTTAATTTTGATATCTATTTGGACCACTGGTATATTTACTGTATGCACACGCACACGCACACGCACACGCACACACACTATGCTTGTATTAAGCAGACTCACTTGACAAGATACAAACAGTAAAAAGGTGACTTCAAGGATGAATTGATCATTTTTATCATTTCTGCCTTGGCTTACAAATGACACGTGTGACGCAGGGTTTTAAATACCAGAAAGTGACTATTAGCCCCTTACCCGGTAATTATCTCGGGGGGGGGAAGGGGGAACCATGCGAGGAACACTCCTTTAACGGTTTCTATACTCAGTAGAAGGCAAAATAGTCACTCCGCGCTGGTGCTGTCTGGAGAGATACGAGGAGAGAGGGGGGGGGGGGGGATCGGGGCTCTCTTGCTGCCGTCTGCCTATGGGGACCCCACAACCCCTAGAAACGTGAGCTCCTGCAAAGGAGCTCACAGACAAGAAAGAACAAACAGGCAGAATGGCGCACCGAGAAGCACAACGTTTAATAACCCCAAAAGATGGGTACAATAACAATAGGCACACAAATACTAAATAACCCTAACTTTGGGACAAGGAGGGGTAAGAGAACCAGGGAAGCTCACTGCTGATAAACCAAGGGGGCCCGGACCCAGTCTACTACTACTTACATAGAATTAGCAGTCAGCAGGGAGACCCGCGTTCTCCGACACAACCTCCGCCGGAACAAAATCCACAGGGGCAGCTTCACGTGACACTCTACGCGTTTCGCAGGTAGTGCTTCGTCAGGAGATCACCATACTCAATTGAACACCCTGGTGTTCTTTATTTCCTTATTGGGGTGAAAAAATGCAAAATCTGCCGCCAGGGCTGCAGACAGATTCCCCGGGGCCGAGGATTGGAGTTCTGACCGGGGCCCCCTCCGCCCCCCCATGTTGGTGGTCTTGCGAGCCCCCCCATTTCACACCTCGCGAGCCCTCACTATTTCCCTCCCTCTTCCCATGTTTTTTTCTCCCCTGCATCTCACTCTTACTCACTCCCTCCCTCACCCCCTCGTTCCTCTCACTCTGCCCCTGTTAATTACCCCACACTCTCAATCCCCCCTCCTCACACTCATTCCCTCCCCCTCACACAACCCCCCCCCCCACAAAATACATACCAACCCCCTAAAATACTTACCAAAATACTCCATCCCTCCAAATCCATACAAAAAAAATCCTCATTCCTCCAAATACACATGTATAAACAATACATACAAACCCCCCAAAAATCCATACAACCCCCCCCAATCCATATATAAAACAATACATACAAACCCCCCAAAAATCCATACACACTCCCAAATCCATTTAAAAAAAACAATACATAGAAACCCCCCAATACCTATTAAAAAAACTATACATATAAAAAAAATTACATATAAACCCCCCAATACATATATAAAAAACAATACATATAAAAAAACAATACACATATAACCCCCCCATACATTTAAAAAAATACATATAAAAAAATACATATACAAAAGCCCAATACATATAAACCCCCCAATGAATATTTAAAAAAACCAATACATATAACCCCCAATACATACAAAAAACAAATACATACTGTATAAAAAAAATACACATATAAAGCCCAATACATATAAAACACCAATACATATATACCCCCAATAATATTATAAAAAACCAATACATATAAAAAAAACAATACATATAATCCCCAATACATATTTAAAAGAAAAATAGATATACAGTATTAAAAAAACAATATATATATAAAAAAAAACAACACATATATATAAAACAATACATACAGTATATCAAAAAACAATAAACATATAAAACCTCCTAATACATATAAAAAAACAATAAATATAAAAAAACCAATACATATAAAAAACAATACATAAACCCTTACCTTGGAGCTGGCCTCAGGTGTCAGGGCACGGTGGCTGGGGGCGCTGGGCCCTGGCTCTCCCCCAACTGTGGGCCTCCCTCACTCTGTCCGACGCCGGGCCCTCTGATGTCAGCGTGCCGGGCCTCTCTCTCATGCCGACACATGCCAGAAGCTGAGCCCAGTTACTTCCTGCGCCGACATCAGAGGGCCCGGCGCTAGCAACCCGGCATGGAGCACTTAGTGAGTAGGGAGGCCCGCAGCTGGGGGAGAGCCCGGACCCAGTGGCCATGACAGGTGGGGCTCAACTTCTTTGTCCAGGGCCCTCCCGCAGCCACCGAGCCCGGGACACTGGCCCCAGCTCCCCCCCCCCCCCCCTGTCAGCGACCCTGTCTGCCATCATTTCCTGGTAATTTCAAAAGTCTAGCTCGTCACTAACTGTAAATCTTTACTTATGATAAACTGAACTTCCCAATCTCTGAGTCATTAGAAGAAAACCCTAAGCCCTCCGCTACAAGTGAGGTGTTTAACAAATTTCAAGGCAATGAGTGACAGCAAAGCGGCTAATAGATTTCAATGTACAGTGTATGACAAATAAGCACATTTTGTTCGTTTGAGTTAACAATACACATTTATAGCAAGAGTATTTGATCATCCAATGCTTTCAGACTGTAATTCTGCTATTATAGTTACATTTGAAGCCAGAGGATAGGGAAATAGGTCACAAAAACAATGCTGTTTCTAACAACCTCTTTGAAGTGAGGTTTTGTATGGTATAAGATCTCTATAGTTTCCTGTGGTTTGGGTTGATACATTAAATAAAATATAAATATGAACACAGAGTAGTGAACAAAAGCAAATTAGACACAGGCTTTTGAAAAATGATAGATATTCACTCTTCTCATTAGCATTTCAATGGTTAGTTTGCTCAATGTGTTTTCATTTTTGGTTTTGAATAATTGTGAGGATTGTGCTTTGTACAACTCATGTACTCATTGCATCAACAAGACACGTGATGTACAGTATCTTTTCATTTTTGAGTAGATACAAAGCTCAGTGCGTAAGGCCATTGACATCAGGAGTTCACAAGGCAAACCTGCAAAGGTAACAAAATGATATTAGGAAGTGTGTTTCCTGTCAAAATATATAAAGATACCAAAGAGAGGATATACAGTTTATATGTGTTTGTGTATTTGTGTATATATTGTGATACCCGCACCACGTTGCAGCATCTTTTAGTCCCAGATTAAGGCAGGAAACTTAGTATTTCTCTATACAGGGTTTATTTACAGGGTTAAATTATACACTAACAGGCCCACCCTCCCTTTTAGTCTAAACAAATAATAAAATAAACACCTACTCCTCTTTGGAGAATAACTATACATGTAGCTTTAGCCCTTACTAACTGGATGGACAGCTAAGCTGTTTACCACCCCAAAATAGGTACTACTATATCTAAACATTCACAATCTCTGCACTCAGCAATATAGTGTCTCTCTTATCTGTTTCTATTGGAGCTTCAGGTAGTTCCCTCTGGACCCTGCAAGAGTTCAGAGAATCCCTCCTCTGTGGATCCTATGCTATTAATTGGACATCCCTGCTTCAGCACGGTCTCGCATCCTTCCTTCTTCCTTGGGTTAACAATCCAGGCAGCCCCAGCAGACTCTGCGACCACCGTCCAGCGGGTCTAGAGGACTGTGCCAGACCCTTTCTCTGGGGAAGCAGTCTCTCTCAATATGGAAGCTCTCTGTGTCTGCCTTAAAACACTTCCTTGTACATTTAGGAGTCCAGCCTGATTATCTGCAGCTGAACTAGCTACTCTAGGGGCAATTAACTCTCTGTACGCTGGAAAGTTGAATAGCTGCCCTATTCCAGCACCTAGAGACAGTGATTGTATCTATATATATATATATATATATATATATATATAAAATAAAGAGCAGTTGGCACACTGAAAACAGACTATTCACTGATGCTTATCCCATATATGCACATACACAGAAAAATATTTTACCAGATGGGGATCCAGGAAAAACGAGACAGCACACAGTCAGGGAAATCCAAAGTAGATGTATTCAAGACAAATACATAGGCACTGCATCCAACGTTTCGGTCATCATACAGTGACCTTCCTCAGGGACGTGCAGTGTGTGAATGCTAGTGTATACCCTTATATACCCACATCAATTACACCAAAGTGATAAATAATCATGCTCACCTGTGTTTAAAAGCAAAAAACCGCCAAACTCTTGTATTACTAACTGCTGTGGACCGCAGCCCTATGCTGGAACGCACCACCATCTTAATCAGGAAGTAAAAAACAGTGCTGGTGTACTATGGGTGCCCACAAGGCTCATTTGATCCTGTCAGGGTCTACTGAGCATGTGCAACACGAGTGCTATATAATACAATAGGAAATCCTCTATGTTGATGAATAAACAGTTCAAAGCTATCTAACAACCCAAAAACATGTTGCTATATCTATGCAAACATCCATGGGGTTAGCACAGCAATCCTGGCACCTCAATTCGTGATTCCACTGGCCCTTTAAGGTGCACACGAGCAGCTATAGTTTTTTACTTCCTGATTAAGATGGTGGTGCGTTCCAGCATAGGGCTGCGGTCCACAGCAGCTAGTAATACAAGAGTTTGGCAGTTTTTTGCTTTTAAAGACAGGTGAGCATGATTATTTATCACTTTGGTGTAATTAATGTGGGTATATAAGGGTATACACTAGCATTCACTCACTGCACATCCCTGAGGAAGGTCACTGTATGATGACCGAAACGTTGGATGCGGTGCCTATGTATTTGTCTTGAATACATCTACTTTGGATTTCCCTGACTGTGTGTTGTCTCGTTTTTCCTGGATCCCCATCTGGTAAAATATTTTTCTGTATATATATATATGTATATATACAGTTGTGTGAAAAAGAAAGTACACCCTCTTTGAATTCTATGGTTTTACATATCAGGACATAATGACAATCATCTGTTCCTTAGCAGGTCTTAAAATTAGGTAAATACAACCTCAGATGAACAACAATACATGACATATTATACCGTGTCATGATTTATTTAACAAAAATAAAGCCAAAATGGTGAAGCTATGTGTGAAAAACTAAGTACATCCTTACTGCTTCCATAGGAATTAAGATGCTAAGTAGCCGACAGGTGCTGCTAATCAAATGCCCTTGATTAATTGATCATCAGCAAGTGTGACCACCTCTATAAAAGCCGAAGTTTTAGCAGTTTGCTGGTCTGGAGCATTCAGGTGTGTTAACAAAATGCCAAGGATGAAAAACATCAGCAATGATCTGAGAGAAGCAATTGTTGCTGCCCATCAATCTGGGAAGGGTTATAAGGCCATTTCCAAACAATTTAAAGTCCATCATTCTACAGTGAAAAAGATTATTCAAAAGTGGAAAACATTCAAGACAGTTGCCAATCTTGCCAGGAGTGGACGTCCCAGCAAATTCACCCCAAGGTCAGACCGTGCAATGCTCAGAGAAATTGCAAAAAATCCAAGAGTTACATCTCAGACTCTACTGGCCTCAGTTAACATGTTAAATGTTAAAGTTCATGACAGTATAATTAGAAAAAGACTGAACAAGTATGGTTTGTTTGGAAAGGTTGCCAGGAGAAAGCCTATTCTCTCTAAAAAGACAATGGCAGCACGGCTTAGGTTTGCAAAGTTGCATCTGAACAAACCACAAGACTTCTGGAACAATGTCCTTTGGACAGACGAGACCAAAGTAGAGATGTTTGGCCATAATGCACAGTGCCACGTTTGGCGAAAACCAAACACAGCATATTAGCACAAACACCTCATACCAGCTGTCAAGCACGGTGGTGGGGGGGTGATGATTTGGGCTTGTTTTGCAGCTACAGGACCTGGGAACCTTGCAGTCATTGAGTCGACCATGAACTCCTCCGTATACCAGAATATTCTAGAGTCAAATGTGAGGCCATCTGTCCGACAGCTAAAGCTTGGCCGAAATTGGGTCATGCAACAGGACAATGATCCCAAGCACACCAGCAAATCTACAACAGAAAGGCTGAAAAAGAAAAGAATCAAGGTGTTCGTGGCCCAGTCAAAGTCCAGACCTCAACCTGATTGAAATGCTGTGGCAGGACCTTAAGAGAGCTGTGCATAAACAAATGCCCACAAACCTCAAGGAACTGAAGCAACGTTTTAAAGAAGAGTGGGCCAAAATTCCTCCACAACGATGTGAGAGACTGATCAAGTCATACAGAAAACGATTACTTCAAGTTATTGCTGCTAAAGTTGGTTCTACAAGCTATTGAATCATAAGGTATACTTAGTTTTTCACACATGGCTTCTCCATTTTGTCTTTATTTTTGTTAAATAAATCATGACACGGTGTAATATGTCATGTGTTGTTGTTCATCTGAGGTTGTATTTACCTAATTTTAAGACCTGCTAAGGAACAGATGATTGTTATTATGTCCTGATATGTAAAACCATAGAATTCAAAGAGGGTGTACTTTCTTTTTCACACCACTGTGTACAGTGCTCGATAAATCCGATCGCAAGGGGCAACTGGATTTTGGCCGCTGGCGATTGGCACAAGCAGCGCATGTGGTTCTGTTTAATTTCCCCTGCTCGCGCTGGCAAAAAAAATCCTCCTGATTGGTGTGACGCAACTTGGCACGTTGCCATTTTTTTTTTGCCGCGCATCCAGGCTCTATATGAGCCTGCGGATGGACGCGGCCTTCCTTTCTATTGTGATCCTTCGTGAGCACGTAAGTACTCTCCCATGCCTCTCCTATGTCCCCAACATGCTCCTCCGATGCCCTCTCCCATGCCCCCCACATACCCCCGATCTCACCCACATGCCTCCAATCTCCCCCACATGCCCCCGATCTCCCCCACATGCCCCGATCTCCCCCACATGCCGTCAATCTCCCCCACATGCCCCCGATCTCCCCCACATGCCGTCAATCTCACCCACATGCCTCTGATGCCCCCACATGCCCCAGATCTCCCGCACATGCCCCTGATCTCCCCCACATTCCCCAGATCTCCCCCTCATGCCCCCGATCTCCCCCACATGCCTCCGATCTCCCCCACATGCCTCCGATCTCCCCCACATGCTTCTGATCTCCCCCTCATGCCCCCGATCTCCCCCACATGCCCCAGAACTCCCACTCATGCCCCTGATCTCCCCCACATGCCTCTGATCTCCCCCACATGCCCCTAATCTCCCCCACATGCCTCTGATGCCCTGGCACATATCCAACACATGCCCCCGATCTCCCCCACAAGCCCCCGATCTCTCCCACATGCCCCCGATCTCTCCCACATGCCTCCGATCTCCCCCACATGCCTCCGATCTCCCCCACATGCCTCTGATGCCACCCACATGCCCAACACATGCCCCCGATGCCCCCCACATGACTCTGATCTCCCCCACATGCCCCTGATCTCCCCCACATGCCCCCGATCTACCCCACATGTCCCCGATCTCCCCCACATGCCCCTGATCTCCCCCACATGCCTCTGATGCCCTGGCACATATCAAACACATGCCCCGATCTCCCCCACATGCCCCTGATCTCCCCCACATGCCCCCGATCTCCCCCACATGCCCCCGATCTCCCCCACATGCCCCCAATCTCCCCCACATGCCCCCGATCTCCGCCACATGCCCCGATCTCCCCCACATGCCCCGATCTCCTCCACATGCCCCGATCTCCCCCACATGCCCCTGATGCCCCCCACATGCCTCTGATCTCCCCCACATGCCCCCGATCTCCCCCACATGCCCCCGATCTCCCTCACATGCCCCGATCTCCCCCACATGCCCCCGATCTCCCCCACATGCCCCGATCTCCCCCACATGCCCCGATCTCCCCCACATGCCCCGATCTCCCCCACATGCCCCGATCTCCCCCACATGCCCCGATCTCCCCCACATGCCCCGATCTCCCCCACATGCCCCGATCTCCCCCACATGCCCCGATCTCCCCCACATGCCCCCGATGCCCCCCACATGCCTCTGATCTCCCCCACATGCCCCCGATCTCCCCCACATGCCCCCAATCTCCCTCACATGCCCCGATCTCCCCCACAAGCCCCCGATCTCCCCCACATGCCCCCGATCTCCCCCACATGCCCCCGATTTCCCCACATGCCCCCGATCTCCCCCACATGCCCCCGATCTCCTCCACATGCCCCCGATCTCCCCCACATGCCCCCGATCTCCCCCACATGCCCCCGATCTCCCCCACATGCCCCGATCTCCCCCACATGCCCCGATCTCCCCCACATGACCCCGATGCCCACCACATGACCCCGATGCCCACCACATGCCCCCGATCTCCCTCACATGCCCCGATCTCCCCCACATGCCCCGATCTCCCCCACATGCCCCGATCTCCCCCACATGCCCCGATCTCCCCCACATGCCTCTTATCTCCCACATACATGCCCCAGATCTCCCCCACATGCCCCCGATCTTCCCCACATGCCCCCGATGCCCACCACATGCCCCCGATCTCCCCCACATGCCCCCGATCTCCCCCACATGCCCCGATCTCTCCCACATGCCCCGATCTCCCCCACATGCCCCCAATCTCCCCCACATGCCCCGATCTCCCCCACATGCCCCGATCTCCCCCACATGCCTCCGATCTCCCCCACATGCCCCCGATGCCCCCCACATGCCCCCGATCTCCCCCACATGACTCCAATCTCCCCCACATGCCCCCGATCTCCCCCACATACCCCCGATCTCCCCCACATGACTCCGATCTCCCCCACATGCCCCCGATCTCCCCCACATGCCCCCGATCTCCCCCACATGCCCTCGATGCCTCCCGTGGCTCTCCAATGTCCTTCACATGACCCCAATTCTTCCCACAAACTCTCAATGCCCCCCACATGCCCCACATGCCCCCCACATGCCCCAATGCCCCCCACATGCCTCCGATGCCCCCACTTGCCTTCCGATGCTCCCCACATGCCCCGATGCCCCCCACATGCCTCCGATGCCCCCACTTGCCTTCCGATGCCCCCCACATGCCTCTGATGCCCCCACATACCCCCGATGTCCCTGCTGGACACAGTGATCGGGACCTGGAGCGAGATTCCCAGCGCCGATTCCGCTTTGTCTCGAGCAGCTCCATTTCTTGTAGTGAGTGTGTGTGAGTGTGTGTGAGTGTGTGAGTGTGTGAGTGTGTGAGTGTGAGAGAGACTGAGTGTGTGTGTGTGTGTGTGTGTGTGTAGACACCCACCCACTGTCAGTCAGCTTTCCACCTAACGTCAGTCACCTCCTGACTGTCGCTCTCTCTCTCTGTCACTCTCTCTCGCTCTCTCTCTGTTGCGCTCTCTCGTGCTCTCTCTCTGTCACTTTCGCTCTCTTGCTCTCTCTCTGTCGCTCTCACTCTCTTGCTCTCTCTCTGTCGCTCTCTCTCTCTCTGTCGCTCTCTCTCTCTGTCGCTCTCTCTCTCTGTCGCTCTCTCTCTCTGTCGCTCTCTCTCTGTCGCTATCTCTCTCTCTGTCGCTCTCTCTATCTCTCTCGCTCTCTCTCTGTCGCTCTCTCGCTCTGTCGCTCTCTCTGTCGCTCTCTCGCTCTGTCGCTCTCTCTGTCGCTCTGTTGCTCTGTCGCTCTCTCTGTCGCTCTCTCTCTGTCGCTCTCTCTCTGTCGCTCTCTCTCTGTCGCTCTCTCTCTGTCGCTCTCTCTCTGTCGCTCTCTCTCTGTCGCTGTCGCTCTCTCTCTGTCGCTCTCTTTCTGTCGCTCTTTCTCTGTCGCTCTTTCTCTGTCGCTCTTTCTCTGTCGCTCTTTCTCTGTCGCTCTCTCTCTGTCGCTCTCTGTCGCTCTCTCTCTCTCGCTTTCTCTCTCTCGCTCTCTCACTTTCTCTTTCTCATGCTCTCTCTCTCTCACTCACTCTCTCACTTTCTCTCTCTCATGCTCTCTCTCTGTCGCTATCTCTCTCTCTCTGTCGCTCTGTGGCCCTCTCTCTCTCTCTCTCTGTGTTGCCCTCTCTCTCACACTGTCTTTCTCTCACCCACACTCTGTCTTTCTCTCACCCACACTCTGTCTCTCACCCACACTCGGTCTGTCTCTCTCACACTCTCTCTGTCTCACTCTCTGAATCTGGATATCTTATTTACCCTACATTTCTTAAATGCCCTATAACTACACCGAAATAACCTGTACTGCTTTCTTCCAGATCTGACTCAAGTTCACAAACATCGGAATCCCCCATAACCAATAAGACAGGTAAGGAACACCTTCCCTCCAACATATAACATTGCGGGAATAAAGGTACCTGGACATTGAGGGACTGCGGATCAGGTAAGATCCCAGGCGGGATTGCTGCTTTAGAAATTGTGAAGCAGGGGCATCCAGACACTGGTTAAGGGGTTCAGGAAAGTAGTCATTCACATCTGGCTGTTTTTCCAGATCCGACATTTATATACACACACGTAACAAGGACTAATTGTAGTATAATGTAATACAATAAATAAACTTTTGTCAAATACGAATGTTGTTCTTACTAGGAATTTATTCATTTATTTTTTGGACGGGGCTGGGGGCGGGGCTAAGTGTCGAGTAGATTTTCAGTTATTTGTCAAGCACTATATATATATATATATATATATATATATATATATAGCAACTGTAAATATTACTGTATGTTAATTGTTAATTTGTCTTAGACAGGTCTGCAACCCTGTCTTTCCCCATTATCGCCCAGTATACAGCCCTTCCACTGCAGCAAGGGATTCTGGGAAATGACATGCAAATGAGCATTCAGTGCCACCTTTTGTCTCAAGCTCGTATTACACAAGCAAATCCTCAAGCCAATGCATGCTGCTTTAAACACAGCTTTTAGACAGAGGCTGGGATGAGATGCAAAGCCATTAAACCCACTCACAGACATTTTTCAACCTTGATGGGTATCATCAGTGTGAGGTTGGTTGTAATGGCTAAGCTGGTTTGAGACTATAGACTAGGTAATCACCACAATTATTAAGGTTATGGTGGGTAAAAAAAGTGACAAAAACCCTCCACAGTAAAGCATAAAGCAACTGTAAATATTCGCTGTATGCTGGGCGATAATGGGGAAAGACAGGGTTGCAGACCTGTCTAAGACATGCAAATGAACATACAGAAATATTTACAGTTGCTTTCTGCTTTACTGTGGAGGGTTTTTGTCACACACACACACACACACACACACACACACACACACACACACACACACACACACACACACACACACACACACACACACACACACACACACACACACACACACACACACACACACACACACACACACACACACGTAAAGTAATATAACCGTGTAATTCTTAAGTGATAGTAAATAACTTCGTGAATGTATGATACTATAAATAATTAATAATATATAAACAATAAAGTGGTACTGTGAAAACAGTGTCTTAAATCCAAAAGGATAAAGTCCAAATGATTCCACTTGATGAATTTTCAGAGAGGTGATAGTTCCAATAAACAGATCCTGTGGAGCTCTTTGCAGCTCCTAGAAAATGGGATAGACACCCACTAATGAACCTAAAAAGAAGTGCAGGCTCCATAGCATGTAACTGTATAACTTGAGGGTACATTTAATAAAACAAGCAGTCCCAAGGAATTACACTTACAAGATTCTAAAAAACATACACATGGGAGAGAAATCTCTATAGGTGGTCATCAACAGGGGTGGAGGCGTCCAGGATACATAGGGTGCACCTGATCGGATGATAACCGCATACTGCTCCTGCGACGAGCTGGCGTCACCCCGCAGCGTCTCACTGTGCCTCTTGTGCTTTCCTCAGTTTCAAAATGTATATATATCTCAATCTCACAAGAAGAAGAAAGAAACCCCTAAAAAAGCACTCAAGTGTACCAAAAAATAAATACCTTATTACAAAAAGACTAAAACAGACAGTTTAAAAACAACATCCTCCCCAGCACAACAAGACTCCATAAACAACACAATATGTAAACAGTGAAATGGCACTCAACAGCATACTCACGGTCATTTTTTGACCCCTTTATTTAGGAATTGTCTGAATTTTTGTTGCAGGTAATATAGGATTTAGGCCAGTATACTTTTGAGTGCCATTTCACTGTTTACATACAGTATTGTGTTTTTATGGAGTCTTGTTGTGTTGGAGAGGATGTTGTTTTTAAACTGTCTGTTTTAATCTGTTTGTAATAAAGTATTTATTTTTTGGTAGACTTGAGTGCTTTTTTTTAGGGTTTTTTCTTCTTCTGTTTATTTATACTTATACCCCTTAGCCCTATATATAATGTGGGTGAGATATCAATCTATCTATCTATCTATCTATCTATCTATCTATCTATCTATCTATCTATCTATCTATCTATCTATCTATCTATCTATCTATCTATCTATCTATCTATCCATACACACATACACACACATCTCACTACTTGTAGCTCAGCAGTAAGATGTGTAAGACGCTGATGCCTGAATAGCTCATTTGTCACACAATTATGCCAATACTGCATTGACTACAGCTGATTTATCCATCCTAACACTAAGCTGTGAAATTCTCTTTTACCTCTGTTGGAGGGAGAATAACCGCAGTAGGTCTGTCCATACAGCAAAATGGTAAAAAAAAGCACTCCTTTTGTATTTGTATTTGTATGTCTTTATTTATATAGCGCCATTAATGTACATAGCGCTTCACAGTAGTAATACATGTGGTAAGCAAATAAATAACAGATAATATAAATAACAGATCATGGGAATAAGTGCTTTAGACATAAAAGTAACATTTCGGAAGAGGAGTCCCTGCCCCGAGGAGCTTACAGTCTAATTGGTAGGTAGGTAGAACGTACAGAGACAGTAGGAGGGAGTTCTGGTAAGTGCGTCTGCAGGGGGCCAAGCTTTATGTATCATGTGTCTAGTAATATCCACAGTGCTATTCATATGCTTCTTTAAGCAAGTGTGTCTTAAGGTGTCTGGAAGCTGCCCTCTCCTACGGTGGCCTTTCCTTCTCCCACACTCCGCACACTGATGGCAGGGGTGGAGGCGTGGGGCTCCTGCTCTCCTCTCTCTGTCGTTACCGAACCCTTCCTATTCCTCCCTCTCTTGCTTTTCCCTCCTTTGAGGCTCACACTGTCCAGATTTTCTCTCCTCTCCCTGTTCATGTGGCGGTCATCTATCGCCCACCTACCTCTACTCATCCCCCTTCTGCCTTTCTCTCTCACTTTGAATCCTGGCTCTCTTTCTTCCTCTCCTCAGACTCCCCTGTTCTTCTCCTTGGGGACTTCAATTGCCACATTGATGACCCCTCTCTCCCTTGGGCTTCCCGCTTTCTTTCTCTAACCTCTTCTTTTGGCCTTCAACAGTGGACTGCAGCCAGCACCCACAAGGATGGCCACTACTTAGACCTGGTTTTCAGTAAGTACTTCTCTCTCTCCGATTTCTCCATTTCCCCTTTTCCTCTCTCTGACCATCATCTCTTCTCATTCTCTCCACCTCCATCTACACCCCGGTTCTGCAGAAACCTGCGCTCTATTCACTTACCTGACTTTGAGTCCACTTTACGCTCCTCCCTCTCCTCTCTCAGCTCTGCTACAGACCCCGACAACTTGGTCAGGAACTACAACTCTGTCTTGTCCTCCTCTCTTGATCTACATGCCCCACTTTCTCTCTGCCGCACTCGCCCTTCTAACCCTAGACCCTGGCTAAATTCCCACACACACATGCTGCGTTCCTCCACTCGTTCCTCTGAACGCCTCTGGAGGAAGTCTCACACTCTCGCAGACTTCCTTCACTACAAATTTATGCTATCCTGTTTCAACTCTGCCCTCTCGCAAGCTAAACAAGCCTACTTTTCTGCACTAATCAACATGCACAAGTCTAAGCCACGCCGACTGTTCTCTGTCTTTGATACTCTACTCAAACCACCCTCAGCTGCCTCTCCTTCCTCCATCTCCGCTCAGGACTTTGCTGACTATTTTAAGGAAAAGGTGGAATCCATACGTCAGAACATCCCCTCTGTTTCTTCTTCCCATCCTACACCTCTTCCTAACTCTCCTCCTGCCTTCCTTCACTCTTTTTCCACTGTCTCAGAGGAGGATGTGTCGCTGTTGATCGCCACTTCTCCCACTACCACTAGCCCTCTTGACCCCATTCTCTCCCATCTCCTAAAACCTCTTGCTCCTACTATAATCCCTACGCTCACACACATTTTTAACTCCTCCCTTTGCTCTGGAACCTTTCCATCCTCCTTCAAACATGCAACAGTCATACCATTACTCAAAAACAGCAAGCTTGACCCTACCTGTCTTTCTAACTATCGACCTGTCTCCCTCCTGCCTTTTGCCTCTAAACTCCTTGAACGTCTTGTATTCTCTCGCTTGCTCCATTTTCTCAACACCTATTCTCTCCTAGACCCTCTACAATCTGGCTTCCGCACTGCTCACTCCACGGAAACAGCCCTCACTAAAATAACTGACGACCTCCATGCTGCCAAAGACAGAGGTCATTACACTCTGCTCATATTACTCGACCTCTCTGCAGCATTTGACACCGTGGACCACCCTCTTCTCCTTCACATTCTCCATACTCTTGGTATTCGGAACAAAGCTCTATCCTGGATCTCATCCTACCTCTCCCATCGTACTTTCAGTGTCTCTTCTGCTAACACCTCCTCCTCCTCTATTGATCTCTCTGTGGGGGTACCCCAGGGATCTGTCCTGGGACCTCTTCTCTTTTCTCTGTACACACTCTCTCTAGGTGACCTAATAACATCTTTTGGGTTTAAATATCACCTCTATGCTGACGACACACAAATATACTTTTCAACACCTGACCTTACACCTGCTATACAGACCAAAGTTTCTGAATGTCTCTCTGCTATATCATCCTGGATGGCCCTTCGTCGCCTTAAACTCAACATGGCTAAAACAGAGCTCCTCATACTTCCTCCCAAACCTGACCCTACTACCTCCTTCCACATTACTGTTGGAACTACGATCATCCATCCAGTAGCCCAAGCACGCTGCCTAGGGGTCACACTCGACTCCTCTCTCACATTCGCCCCTTACATTCAAAACATTTCTAAAACTTGTCGCTTTTTCCTCCGCAATATATCAAAGATACGCCCTTTCCTCTGTTGCTCGACTGCTAAAACTCTGACTCAGGCCCTCATTCTCTCCCGTCTTGATTACTGTAACTTCCTGCTGTCCGGCCTTCCTGCCTCTCACCTGTCTCCCCTACAATCTATCCTAAATGCTGCTGCCAGAATCACTCTACTCTTTCCTAGATCTGTCTTAGCATCTCCCCTCCTGAAATCCCTCTCCTGGCTTCCAATCAAATCCCGCATCTCACGCTCCATTCTTCTCCTCACTTTTAAAGCTTTACACTCTTCTGCCCCTCCTTACATCTCAGCCCTAATTTCTCGCTATGCACCATCCCGACTCTTGCGTTCTGCTCAAGGATGTCTTCTTTCTACCCCCTTTGTATCTAAAGCCCTCTCCCGCCTTAAACCTTTTTCACTGACTGCCCCACACCTCTGGAATGCCCTTCCCCTCAGTACCCGACTAGCACCCTCATTTTCTCATCCCCTCACTCATTCTCTCTCTTCACTCATTCTCTCTTCCCCTCATTCTCTTTCCCCTTCCCTTATTCTCTCTCCCCCCCTCCCACATTTGGCATCAAAGGATTTAAGAGAGACTTCAGTTTGTAAATATGTATTCATACAGTTACCACTTTTCAGATCGGACAACTCTCACTTATTTTCTCACTCACTCATTTTTAATATCATTTCATAGACTTCAATGGGCTGTTTACATTCAAATGCAATTCTTTAGCCAAAAAAACCCATAACTCACTGATTGATACCGCTGCACTTTATGGAGAAGTTCATAAACTGCTTTACCACTTGAGGAAATATGAAGTATTCTTTTTGTAGATACTAGGAATATAAATGTGTGGTGTGACAAGGGTATAACTTTCCACCCAGAGGTGCGCCCAATGTAATTTATAACACTAGATTTGGGCTCTGTTTGTAAAGACGAGAATGAGTAACGCAATGATACCTAAAAAAGATGTTTTATTTACGAATGCACCCAGAATCTACAATACATATAAATCGCATGCATATTTTAGAAAAGCAAACTAGCTAATCATGGAAAACAATGAGGAAATGATTAACTCGGGGAAATTGTTCTCTTGGTGGTTAAATTCATGGTTTAATGATGTAGTCCCAATAGAGAACAGCTTTAAAAAGAAATGCCTGAAATCATAATATGAATACAATCAAGTCCACACTTGTTTCAGCACTGGGGGGGTTTGTCAGTCATGTTAGGTATAAACCAGTCCAAAGGAATTTACAAGGAATTCCTGTGTTAGTGCCTTGGTTTTAGTTAGAAATAAGTACTTTTCATCTACCACACATCTACCACACAATGCTATTTGATTTAGCCATTCCAGAAATTTACAAAGAAAGAACACAGAGAATGCCATTTCTCTGCACAGTATTCTTCAGTCAGGTCCGCATTTAACTCTGTGATATCATCATTGACTTCTCTTGCTGCGGTAGACAAGTCTGGTGCAGAGGGAGGAGAGGATGGATCTGGCTTTTCACTGGACTTTGTGTCATGCTTTCTCTTCTTTGCATTGCTTTTCTTCTCTGCACCAACATTTGCATTCTCTTCCAGGGACCTCAGTCTTCCCTCTGGCCCCTTTCCGGGCTCTTTCATGCGACCCTTGCCTTTGGCTTTCTTTTTTTCCACATCTTCCACAATATCCGCACCTATCTTCACAAGCTGCGAGTCCACAGCTGCAGCCTTCTTACATATGCGTGACTTTAGGGTCTTGTCCTCACAAGCATTTTTCTTTTTCTTAAATTTACCAAGGATTTGCTTCCAATACTGTTTGGCTTTCATGCTATACAAATGGCACCTCTGTGGTTCCCCTTCGTATGTGCACTGGTAACTGCTGTTGTCTTGCCCATTACAGCTCAAAGACAAGTTCATTGTCTGATCTCCAATAATTTTCCAGGTGCATTCATGGCTGTGTTTGGTTGAAAATTTCCCAGATTGTGCGAATGGTTGGGCCTCTCCTTTTTTGCTGGCTGCTTTCTCATTTTTGCTAAGCACTCCCTGAAAATTGCTGAGGCAGTTGAGAAAAAAAATGAATGGAAGAACGCGGGACAGCCCCATATTATTAGGTCAATATTGCTTATGGCTTTGTAATTCAAGAGCGTCCAAGCATTAGTAATCTGTCCAAGCGCTGGAGCGGAAAAGTACTTGGCATTCCAGAATTCCTAAAAGACAGGGGCACAGAATAGCTGCGATGAGTCAAAGACATTACCAGTTATTGAGGAGCAGGCTATAAAACATTGTATTAAATGGCTTGATGTAAATTAGGATACATAACTGGGCAAGTTTGATTTCAGAAGTATTAGCTAAATGTAATTTTTAAGCTGTGTAAATATGAAGCTTTTGAGAAACAATTATATTTTGAAGATTGTACAGCATATGCAAGTAAAGAAAACTATTAGATATATAATAATATACAGTAACACTCACTAAATATTATCATGCAAATAACAATGATAGGGTTTTAAATGTATACTTGAAGTATGCAATTATAAGATAAACATGTTAAGTGGGA
Source organism: Ascaphus truei (assembly GCF_040206685.1). Lineage (NCBI taxonomy): Eukaryota > Metazoa > Chordata > Amphibia > Anura > Ascaphidae > Ascaphus > Ascaphus truei. The sequence continues at coordinate 79,835,701 of NC_134490.1, read as the reverse complement.
AAATATGACTCACTATACGGACCGTTATTTTTCTGATATGTGAATAATTCAGCACCACTCCACTGAGGTTCAATTGTTACATCTTATATTTTCTGTGTACGTACTTGAACGCATTAATCTTATCTTCAGAAAAAAACAACTTTCTCTCTAATTACCTCTGTCCTTATTCAAACAGCCCTACATAATAGTTTTGCATCCTATACATAAATGTCTCATTCATATTTTCCTTTACAAACATGCATATGCTTTAGTTGTATTGTACAATAATTACAATAGACTTTGAATCAATTAAAAGGATTGAAACTTACCAGACACTGATTACAAGCTGGAGTGCACCAAGAAAGTGTGAAAATCAGCATGTGGATAAGCCTGTAGAAGGGTGCAATAAGAATGAGTATGTTATCAATGAGCCAGGAGGGGCCAGGGTCACTTCATGCCCCTCCCCAAGTCCCCGTTATTCTGTTCCAACACTCACAAGCAAAAGAGAAAAGTGTGACCATACAGCTAGCTGTAATGTGGTCACTTGGAAAGAATAAAAAGACAAAGTGCAGGCAAATTTGATTATTTATTTAAACATCACCAACATATTCTGCAGTGCAGTACAATGAGTAAGTATAGATAATAAAATATTCCAGTACACATTCTAGGGTATAATAAATGTTATAAGGCCCTCTGACAGATATAGAGGAAGAAGTATTTTCAAAAAGGGTAACACAAAACGTATTGAAAACGAGAACGAAGAACTTCCCAATGTCAGAATTTTATATGTAAAGCTTGCATTGTAAAACCGAATGATCACTTTAATATAACAGAGTTTACAATGTATAGTAATAATATATCATTCTAAAGAAGCGATGCATGTATTTTGCATGGAATTATAACAGCAATGCTATGTAGAAAATAATGAATAATGACAGGGCAAAGTTTCAGACTGAATTGATTCTTTTTCTTGCTCTCCACTACCCCCTTGTGCTTTGCAATATATAGCAATTAGAATGGCAGGTGATCAAATTAAAGATGACACCTTTTTCATTGCACTAATCCAGTGACTCCCAACATGGGATTCGTGAGAGGTTTGGAAGGGAATCACCCCAAAAAATGAATGGTAGAACCAAATCAATATCCCGAGTTTGTGAGCCCATGCCAGGATTGCGCACGTAGTAAGGCCTCGAACGGCACAGTAGTGCTCTGCGGGAGCTTCCAAAATCACGCAACCCAATGCCTTGATGCTGCAGTTGCAAAGCATTGTGGGGAGCGGCTTTGGAAGCTCCTGTTGTAATTGACACCTATACCACCCATGCTCTCTGCAAACACTGAGGTGCAGTTTGGGGCATTAAGCATGTGTCCCCCCCCCCATGAGCTCTGGACACTATACTGTCTGTGATCGATCAAACAGATTTGTTAACAATAGTCTGAGTAGGCAATAAGATTTATTAATTATGGGTTTGTAGAACACATATTTTCTAGCAGAGGGTGCACAGTGTAAAAAAAGGCTAGAAACACTAATCAACTACATATATTACAGTGAGAACTACTTATAATGGTTTAATGTGAGCATCTTATATGTGGATAATCAGGGCTGGTTAAACCATTAGGCAAACTAGGTGGCAGCCTAGGGTGGCAGAATTTGGGATGCGGCACATTTGCGCCTAGATTGCCTAGTGCAATGTAACAGGGGCAGAGGGATTTCCCCAACAGGGGGAGAGCAGAGCGGTTGCTAGGGGGCTGGGCAGTTTCTTCCATCCTGATTGCCTGCTGCTGGGTAATGCATAAAAGAAATTACTATTTGGCGTTCCCCAATGCACAACACAAAACAAATATTACACCACTGACTGAAGTGGCAGATGGTAATAGGAAAGATAGTATCAACAGATAAACACAAACAAATGAAATAACTATTACAATCACTCAACCTATGAAAAGGAACAACCGCATTCCTTCAAGGGTACACAGAGAGGTGAGGGAGTAGATGGTTAACAGTTCACCACTATGGGTTAATAGAAATCTTGAATATATTTTAACCACAGTGAGTTGTTGGAGTTATTGTATATACTTCAATAAGTAAGTAGGTAGAGTAGAGCTGGAGAAGAAAGCAGGGGAGAAGATTTGCAGTTTTCAAAGGTGAATTTAATACATAAAACACACAACAACAATAAAAAAAATCCCCTTTCCAGGGCACTCACATGTGTCAGTGCCCTATGGGCATATAATGGTATCTTTTGGATGATATTTTGTCCGATCTCAGGTCCCGGTAATGCGTCTTAGCTGCCTGGCTCTGCCTTGTGTCCCCCCGAAAGTGGCCGCTGGGAGTAATGCTCTGCTCGGCACTGCGCTCTGCCGTCACTCGTTTCCCGGTCCCGTCGGTGTTCCTATTCCTTCTCACTCAACGCGTTTCGCTAGAGGTACTAGTTTCATCAGGAGTGTAAAAACTACTACTCTACCTATGGATAAAATATCCTCAGTCCGTCTCCTATTGGTCCGGACTGGAGCTAAACTTAAAGTTCTTAAAGGCTGATTTGCCATACTCGGGCTCTAAGGATACTGCATCAAGTGCTCCTATGTGACCGGATAGTGAATAAATAATCAGGATGCTTATACATATGTCTCACAATCAACTTGTACATAGTATTTTTACAACATGCTCATAATTGAAACAGTAAGATAATGCTTATACACTACGACAAACTGATTATATTCTGTGACAGATTCATCATAAACAACAAAAACGGCCGGTTGTTATCAATTACAGTGGTGTGAAAAAGAAACTAAACCCTCTTCGAATTCTATGGTTTTACATATCAGGACATAATAACAATCATCTGTTCCTTAGCAGGTCTTAAAATGAGGTAAATACAACCTCAGATGAACAACAACACATGACATATTACACCGTGTCATGATATATTTAACAAAAATAAAGCCAAAATGGAGAAGCCATGTGTGAAAAACTAAGTACACCTTATGATTCAATAGCTTGTAGAACCAACTTTAGTAGCAATATCTTGAAGTAATCGTTTTCTGTATGACTTTATCAGTCTCTCACATCGTTGTGGAGGAATTTTGGCCCACTCTTCTTTACAATGTTGCTTCAGTTCATTGAGGTTTGTGGGCATTTGTTTATGCACAGCTCTCTTAAGATCCAGCCATAGCATTTCAATCAGGTTGAGGTCTGGACTTTGACTGGGCCATTGCAACACCTTGATTCTTTTCTTTTTCAGCCTTTCTGTTGTAGATTTGCCAGTGTGCTTGGGATCATTGTCCTGTTGCATGACCCAATTTCGGCCAAGCTTTAGCTGTCGGACAGATGGCCTCACATTTGACTCTAGAATACTTTGGTATACAGAGGAGTTCATGGTCAACTCAATGACTACAAGGTTCCCAGGTCCTGTGGCTGCAAAACATGCCCAAATCATCACCCCTCCACCACCGTGCTTGACAGTTGGTATGAGGTGTTTGTGCTGATATGCTCTGTTTGGTTGTCACCAAACGTGGCGCTGTGCATTATGGCCAAACATCTCCACTTTGGTCTCGTCTGTCCAAAGGATATTGTTCCAGAATTCTTGTGGTTTGTTCAGATGCAACTTTGCAAACCTAAGCCGTGCTGTCATGTTCTTTTTAGAGAGAAGAGGCTTTCTCCTGGAAACCCTTCCAAACAAACCATACTTGTTCAGTCTTTTTCTAATTGTACTGTCATGAACTTTAACATTTAACATGCTAACTGAGGCCTGTAGAGTCTGAAATGTAACTCTTGGTTTTTTTGCAATTTCTCTGAGCATTGCACGGTCTAACCTTGGGGTGAGCTTGCTGGGATGTTCATTCCTGGGAAGGTTGGCAACTGTCTTGAATGTTTTCCACTTTTGAATAATCTTTCTCACTGTAGAATGATGGACTTTAAATTGTTTAGAAATGGCCTTATAACCCTTCCCAGATTGATGGGCAGCAACAATTGCTTCTCTAAGATCATTGCTGATGTTTTTCCTCCTTGGCATTGTGTTAACACACACCTGAATGCTCCAGACCAGCAAACTGCTAAAACTTCGGCTTTTATAGAGGTGGTCACACTTGCTGATGATCAATTAATCAAAGGCACTTGATTAGCAGCACCTGTCTGCTACTTAGAATCTTAATTCCTATGGAAGCTTTAAGGGTGTACTTAGTTTTTCACACATAGCTTCTCCATTTTGGCTTTATTTTTGTTAAATAAATCATGACACAGTGTAATATGTCCATGTGTTGTTGTTCATCTGAGGTTGTATTTATTTAATTTTAAGATTGTCATTATGTCCTGATATGTAAAACCATAGAATTCAAGAGGGTGTATTTTCTTTTTCACACAATGTGTATATATATACAACAATATATATGTTGTGTGTGTAGAGCCCTTTTTCTGAACCCTTCTAAAGGAACTACTGGTCACTGTACAACACCTGCGGCTCCAGGAGATATGAGCCTCCGCTAGCTGGGAGCCTGGGTGAACACTCATACACTTACTTAGCGCAGCGCCTCCACTTACCCAGGATCCCTGTGATGTGAGATTCCCCTGGGCAAGAAACATACAACACATATGTGATGCAACCAACTTTACTGTATATGATAATGCACGGAACCTTATCACTCTATATTATAGCAATATAACCTTAACGTGTAACATAGTGGCCCGGCCACTCTCATCAGGAACAATGTCTCCGTCCCCTCACCGCGTGCCCCACACACTGTGTCCATATATTAAAGTGATGGTATAGGCTCAGTTCTTTAACCACTCGCTCAGTGTTCCTAAAGAGTTTAGCCTAGGGTGGGATCAGTGCCTGTTGACCAGTGTTGGTGCACTTGTTGTTATAGTACCTGCCGGTCACGGCGGTGACCGGTACCTCTTCGCAAAGGGTCAGATGAATCAGCGGTCTGTCTCCTGGGTCTCAATGTCCAGCCGTCTGGTCCCAGACGACTCGCCAGCAACCTGCTCCGAACGCTTGTCTCTTTGTCCCTAGCGGTCTACACAGCAAGGGTGATGCTCGCTACTACTATAGGCCGTCCCTGCAGCACAGCAACCTTTGGTGTCTTCAGGGAACACTCCTGGGGGCCTACGAGGTAGCCTGTCCTATGCAGGTGGGTCACTGACCCCCTGCACCCACACTACCTCTCTCTTCACCACCCGGGTCCCCTCTGACTACTTCTCCCTAACCTCTGCAGCAAACGCACTGCGCACACGCACTGAACCTGCAGCATCCCACTGCACTCCCTCGGTACCTGCAGCAACCGCACTGCACTCAACCAGTAACTGCAGCTACACTGCACACACACACTGTGCCTACTTGTCAGCGCTCACAGCACTACCAGCCGTGACACTGACAAGACTGCACACTCACACACCTAAGGGCAGAGTCCCTAACCTAGGGGCCGTCCCTCGTCCCTACCCTGGTGGGGATTGGGGCCTGCCTGGGATCTGGGGAACCTTACCTGGTGTAGGAGCCACTTTCTCCCTACACCCTTCCTTCCCCTTCCTGCTCCCAGCTTCCACTGCCAAACGTGGTCCCCGCAACATTGTAGCCTTCCTCCACAGGAGAAGCTGCAAAACCCTATTTGCTGGCTGGCTGCACTTGATGTGGGTGAAAGGGCAATCCCCAGAGGCTGCTGGGAATTGTAGTCCACTCAGGACCTCTTTAGCATTGGGACCGCGTGTGCTACCCTTACTGCGCCTGCGCGACCAATGCGCACGCTCGTGCAACCTGTCATGGCGGCCCCCGCTAGCCGGGTACGCCGCAGAGACTCCGGGGACTCGGAGCGCTCCCTGCTCCGGCCCCCACCTTTGCGTTGTGCCGGCGGGTCCGTCGCTGCCTCCGGCAGCACCCGCGATCGCTCGGCAATCATGGAGGGGGGTCTCTGGAGGCAAAATAAGACCGGGGCTACATGTGTGTGTGTATATATGTGTATATATATATATATATATATATATATATATATATATATATATATATATATATATAAAGCAGAAAATAGCCGTGTTAGTCCAGTTGCAGAATAAATGAGTTCTTCAGTATTAGGTGATACCTTTTTTATTGGACTAACAATTTATGTCATAAGACAAGCTTTCCTATATATATATATACACCATAATACTGAGTTAAGTTATGGTGAGTAAAATAAAGTGACAAAAACCCTCCACAGGAAAGCAAATATGCAAATACAACTGTATGCTCATCTGCATGTCTTAGGCAGGTCTGCAACCCCGCCTTTCCCCACCATCACCCAGCATACAGCACTTCCACTACAGCAAGGGATTTTGGGAAATGACATGCAAATGAGCACACAGTGTCACTTATTGCCTCAATAACCATTTTAACATGGTTCCCTATAGGCTTAAGCTTGCTGCATGGTCACAGCTTTGAGCACAGCCAGGGTTAAGGTGCATACCCAGAAAACCACCCACAGACAGCTGTTTCGACCTTGATGGGTCTCATCAGTGTGGGGTTGATTTTAACTGTGTATGTAAAAGAGGCTATGGGATAGGCTATACCATAATACTGAGTTAAGTTATGGTGAGTAAAAAAAAGTGACAAAAACCCTCCACAGGAAAGCAAATATGCAAATACAACTGTATGCTCATCTGCATGTCTTAGGCAGGTCTGCAACCCCGCCTTTCCCCACCATCACCCAGCATACAGCACTTCTACTACAGCAAGGGATTTTGGGAAATGACATGCAAATGAGCACACAGTGTCACTTATTGCCTCAATAACCATTTTAACATGGTTCCCTATAGGCTTAAGCTTGCTGCATGGTTACAGCTTTAAAAGTGACACTGTGTGCTCATTTGCATGTCATTTCCCAAAATCCCTTGCTGTAGTGGAAGTGCTGTATGCTGGGTGATGGTGGGGAAAGGCGGGGTTGCAGACCTGCCTAAGACATGCAGATGAGCATACAGTTGTATTTGCATATATATATATATATATATATATATATATATATATATATATATATATATATATATATATATATATATATATATATACACACACACAACAAGAAAAGATATCCAAATAGGAGCACACAGGTATACCAACAAAGAATACACAATTTATTTGATGATGTAAAAACAGGGGAGAAAGATTAAAAGGGAGGGGGACTTCAAACAAACACCTCTAATCACCAAGGGGACAAACAGGTGAACGCTGGACAAACCATAAAGGTTATTTTGAACAAAATAGAGCACAAATAAACAGTGAGAATAATATAAGGTAACCTCCTCTTGTAATCAAGAGTGTAACAACCAAAAATATGGTAAGCACAAGGCCAGTGTGCTACATAGAATTGCATTGGAGTACCGCTGTCTATTGATACAATAGCATACACATGACAGCTTTAGGTAACTTTATTATATAGGCGTGCATGTGGTATACTGTGTATCTGATATATAATTAACACCTGATATATAATTAACACCTGATACAATTAAACATTTACTAATCATATGTAAAGAAAATTAAATGTTTTAATCAATTTGGGGCTGAAGTACTAAATCATGATGACCGCCGGTAGCCATGGTCACCAAACGCAATTTAGGGCCACCGACGACAACGCCCCTTCAAAACTCCACCTGACGAAGCTCCGTACTATGAGTGAAACGCGTAGGGCATATAGGTATAATGATTCTAGGAAGAAGTCAGTGTAGCAGAGGGAGGAGACAGGCTTAGGCTACAGAGCGAGCTCTGGTTTCAATCATTGACAAGGGAGTAACAGGTAAAACATATACCTTGAATATACTGTAGCTACAAACTACAGTCATTCTGTAGTCCTCCCATTCAGTGAACAACACTGGTTCTATGCTAATATGCTTAGCGCTGTGCTTCTATTCTGAATCTCTACTATAGCCGGTTTTACGACTAAGTAATTTGGAGTGAGTGTGTATATGTCATTAGCCGATTGGCATCTCATTTATTTTAATAGTGAGTTTGCTCCTTTGATACCAGGCATTATCTTTTATTAACCAATTAACTATATATTACTGTTGTGCTATTTTCCACTGATCGGGTATCTGCCAGTCATTCATACATCTGATTTGATCAATCATCCTGTGCTCATTAGATTCACCCATAGGAAATTGCAGGGATCAGCCTTCTAATTACAGCTCTCTGAAAAACAGGAGACGCTCAATTAGACTATTACATTCTAGTACAATTGGCTGAGGGCTCAATCCTATTATACTGGATTGAATAAACTAGGATTCATTTGTTTAGTTTAGTTCACTGATCTCTGCTTATTCCCAATACCTGCCTGCTTTGATCCTCAGTGATAATCTTCTGACTACTATCCCTTCCCCCCTGTTTATATAGTTGAGTGAGGAAGTACTAAGGTAAAGGACATACAACACTGCTAATTGGGAATTAAACAATAATATTCACCTCTAGCATGCCATAACAATGCAGTACTTCATTCTCACATTTCGTTACTTTTATAATCATTTATTATCTTATGTATATTGTGAAAATTGTGATTGTAGTGTTAGTTCATTATGATGTTATTTTAGATGTGTGTATTCATGTATTTTTAGCTTGAGATTTGCACATCTGCAGTATACTGTATCTACCTTTTGTGATACAGTCATACCTATTTTTCTATATGATGTATTGTGTCACTTTAACATTGTAACAGGGACTTATCCCTGTTGAAGAAACTATCTCTAAAATCCAGCAAGGATCTGGTTAAGTGTAGCAGGTGATTAACCAGACTCCACCTGGCCAATTAAGTCTGTAAGAAAAGCCTGTTGGAAACAGGAGAGAGATTTCCTTAGCTCACATTTGGGCTGACAGAAGGAGAGCAGAGAAGCCTGCACACAGACTCTGTCTTGAGCACAAAGGCTGTGCTGAGATCAAAACATCCAAACACCCAGAGACCGCTATTTCCTGGACACCGACGACCCAGGAACCTGTCAGAGACTGACATGGAGGACCATCTGCTTAAGGTACCTCCTGAGACTTTGGGGTGATAGGCTGATAATGGGAATATCCCTCCAGTCCTGCTGATAGGGTCTTACAAAGGGAGAAGTTATTTTGTTGTTTTTGTATGTTTTGCCTGGATAAAGGAACAGGCTCAATAAAGCCAAGATATAATTGCACCCAAATCGGTCTCCATTATATGTACCTCTGCACACATCTCTTACAAACATCAACAGTCTTTTAGAAGTTTTTGGTGATTTCGCTATGTTCAGAGTGACATTATTTCTAAATGATGCTAGCTTCTGAGATTCACATTGATATAATGGCAATTTTGTGAAATACAATTGAGATATTTGAATAATTGGGGCAGAAGCATATATATACCATTATGTGATGGGGTATGACACGATTCCTGAAGAAGCTCTCGCGAAATGCGTAGAATCAGGGGTTTGCGCAGAGAATGAGAGAGCAGAGTCCTGGCAACCAGAACAGACGAGTCCAGCCACTTCCACCCTCAGTTAAGACGTCGCCAGAAGTAACGTAGGAATTGCGGAAGTGGCATGCGTACCGGCAGATATCAGCAACAGAGACACCACGGATCTGCAGTTCGGATTTTTTTCAATGCGCATTATCCTTATGCAAAATGTGAGTGCATTTCCATTCATTTTGTCACTTTGCAAACTACACTATGTGAGTTTTCTCTTCCTTTTGAGAATAACGAGACGACCACTGCAGCATCTCTAAAGAAACATACACTGAGGCTAACCACCAAGGCTCCCATCAGAGAGAGGATGTATCTCTGATATGCTATATTCCTAAGGAGAAATGTATACACTCATATGGGCCCATTGTGATATTGGTCGCACTATTGTTTACCCTTTTATTTTGGTTTATCCACATTAGGAACCTCCTGCGCTTCCCTCACTTGGAAGACTTTGAGAATTTGCATAGACCTGGGGGGAACGGGCTTCAGAGCTTTTTTGAGCTGCTTTACATTTATTATTACACAAAGATTGACACATTATTGGTGGCGTTTTATATATTTTGTATTCACATTTTTGTGATATCACTGTTGTGTTATAATATTTGTTCACTTCACCGTATAATTCATTATTTATCCACGTTCATATCTGTTCTTTGCACTATTTCAGCTTTTGCACTTTATTTAAGTTTTGCAGGGGCACATTCGATTCTATATCTATTCAGCACACCAGGAGCGCCCAATAACACAACCTCTACCTTTCTCAATCCTATTATACTGGATTGAGTAAACTAGGATTCATTTGTTTAGTTCAGTTCACTGATCTCTGCTTAATCTCAATACCTGCCTTTTGTGATCCTCAGTGATCATCTTCTGACTACTATCCCCCCTTTCCCCCCATTTTATATAGTTGAGTGAGGAAGTACTAATGTGATCTGAAATAGAAGCTAAGTATCCCCTTATGGTCGTTGAGTGCCCAACAAGTGAACATCTGTGCCTGGAAGTCCTGTGTTTCTCTTCACAACTGCCATTTGGGGGTTCGGTTTGTATTTTCTAGTTCACAGGGTGCACCTCCCTCTGTGACACAGATATCATAGAGGACTAGACCAATTCCTCATTCGCTACATTATCCTTACCTTTTTGAATTGGTCTCAATGATTTCACTGTAGTGAGCGGCCCTGCTCTTTGTATTCTAAATTGAAACTATACAATACATTGAAAATATCCTATTTGGGTATTACATTTTTTGAAAATAAGCAATACAAAGGATGATATGTTTCTGTGACCTAAAGTATGAATACAGTTGGCAGGGATAAATCTACTGAAGGTCATACACGTTGGTAGAATGGACCATATGGTGTATTCGGGTGCCGAAAGGGGTCTTATGAAATAGCTCCACTTAGTAAATATGGCTCTGCTCTGTTTTATTTAGGCAACTTACAGTTCTCTAATAACTGAAAGTAAAAGCATGGATATAATGGATTAATTACATAATTCTTTTAAGATGTTACAATTTAGGTGTTCTCGGAGAGTGCATATATTGCACAGAGAAGGAATGAACACATTGGAAGCTATTATTTCATCACTTTCACAGTGATTTTGAGCTTCAGTGTGATTAGGACTTCAATTCCTTTTATTTTCAAAAGCCAGTGATTATTGTTACTTTAGAGATTGAGAGTGACTTTTTGGCTTACTTGTGACCAATTTGGTTTCACTGATGGGTATTTTAGATCTTTGAAAGTTGTTTCTTGTTGTTTTAATGTAGTGTTAGAAAGTTGACAGGGTCAGAACTTCCAGGAGGTCCTAGGTTTATTGGAATAGACCACATCCCGAGACATTGGCGGGGGGGGGGGGGGGGGGGGGAAATAGAGTGCAATCTATTTCTCAAAGAGAGAGTTTGTGGATCCATAAACTTTCAACTTTAAGACTCCTTGGACTGAATGTGGGCTTTGATCTTAATGCCTTCCTCACATTATATTTTAAATATACCTTTTTAAATACACCTCTGATAATGTTATACTTACATTTACATCTGTTTTTTTATAGTTTTTTTATAAAGGATTTTTTAACTACATTTTAAAATATATTTTATTTAGATCTCATGGTTCAATATTAATATTATTACTTCAAAATGCATTTCTGGCCCTTGTGCTTTACATTTTGCACCTTTTGCAACATTATCATTTTTTGCAATTTTTTTCCATATATTTATATTGTTCTCCTATATATTATTGAATTTCATGTATCAAATATGTCAATATTCCATATATGTATTTTTTTCTACATGTACTGTAACAAAGGTTCTATATTCATCCGGTGCCATATAGTTTTGTGGCTTTGCTTTATCCCTTACATTCAAACTAACTTGTTTTTTTTTTTGGTTTTTTTTATAGCTGAAACATTGGTTTTGTGTGTGTGTGTGTGTGTGTGTGTGTATATATATATATTAGAAATAGACAGTATATGTAGGGATTTATATAGTTTATTGTTATTATTATTATTTTAAAGTTTACTGTATTTCAAAATTGAGTTTATTTAATATGTATTAAATTGAGTTAGAAAATGTGTAATTGTTATTTTAAACACCAATGTATAAAACGTTATAAATTACAATAGCTATTCTAAAACAATCAATGTAGGATCTTTGTACCTCTGTATCATTGCTACACGTAAAGAAAAACCCGCACTGCTGGTGTTGAACCTGGTGAGGTGCTAACTGGGTGAGGACATATTAGTGTAATTAAAGAGAAAAAGAACCCAGTTTCCTAGCACTCCTTCACAACAAATGTATAATGATAATATTAAAATTACTTTATTAATAACTAATGAATAAAAAAAGGGGTGTTAAAACGTAATTAAATACTCTATAGAACAGCACGTGACTGTATCTGTTGGTAACCCACCCGGATCTAGGTGGGTAGATATGGTATGATCCCTGATAGATATTCGGGATCAATAGCTATATGTTATAGCTACCTGTAATGCAGGAAAGGAGTCAGAGAAAGCCCGCTTAAGAGACTGTCTCTATGTGAGTGTATCGTGGCGTGTAGTGCGCTCTAATGGATACACTCTAATATCTGGTATATAATGCGTAAGGTTAGACCTAAATGTATCTACCCCGGATAGAGATTGCACTGGTTGCTATATAATCACCAGCGTTGACAAGGTTAATTCTCTATAGAGGACACAAATTGCCCATACTATTCTGCGCAGACTAATAGTCAAGCACTAAAGTGTGATAATGCAGTATCAGAAGGCTAAGGCATCTACATGTAGTTACCCATACACCTTGGAGGTGATGTAAGCCCAAATAGGCACTCCCTCACTACTGTCAGTATGGTGTGGGTAATTGTAAGATGTTTGTGTATAGCATCTAATATCTAAAATGCCACATATGCACACTCTCAGCACATTTGTAGTCACCCTTACACTTGGCAGAATGGTATACTGCGTAGGTGGTGGGGGCTAGTGTGAAGACACCCCCCCCCACAGTATAGAGAGGGTGGGTATGGTGGTAGCACTGACTACTTGGGCTAATTACATGCACATGAGCAGCTGGGAGGCTGCTCATCAATGAGGAGATACACTAGCTAGCAAAATCAGCCAAATGTGGTGGGGTACACAAGGGGTTAATATAGGATGAGGTCAATACCCCATAACACCCCTCCCCCCCTTCCCCTCAGAGTATTGAGCAATATATATGCACTCAATGATAGCGTGGGGAGCCGGTCTGACTGGTAATCGCATAGTCCCCTACATCAGCACTGATCCTGGTTATATCAGTGCCGATGTGCTCGAGGACATGCCTGTCTGTAAGGTGGGTTTAGCAAAGACTCCTTGAAAGCATAGAGAGTCGCGCGGTACTGGTATACAGCGCGATCCCGTGTCAAAACAGGCACAGCTAGGGAAGCTGAATTGCGGTAAGGCGGATCAATATCCTTAGACTCTAATGTTTAAATAAACAAGCTTCCCGCGTGTGCAGAGAGAGAACTGCCGACGCGCGCGTTTCACGTGTAAAAACGCTTCTTCAGGGCACGTAGGGGGAGGTCCCTGCGTGTGGAGGTGGGTAGATGCCTTAGCCTTCTGATACTGCATTATCACACTTTAGTGCTTGACTATTAGTCTGCGCAGAATAGTATGGGCAATTTGTGTCCTCTATAGAGAATTAACCTTGTCAACGCTGGTGATTATATAGCAACCAGTGCAATCTCTATCCGGGGTAGATACATTTAGGTCTAACCTTACGCATTATATACCAGATATTAGAGTGTATCCATTAGAGCGCACTACACGCCACGATACACTCACATAGAGACAGTCTCTTAAGCGGGCTTTCTCTGACTCCTTTCCTGCATTACAGGTAGCTATAACATATAGCTATTGATCCCGAATATCTATCAGGGATCATACCATATCTACCCACCTAGATCCGGGTGGGTTACCAACAGATACAGTCACGTGCTGTTCTATAGAGTATTTAATTACGTTTTAACACCCCTTTTTTTATTCATTAGTTATTAATAAAGTAATTTTAATATTATCATTATACATTTGTTGTGAAGGAGTGCTAGGAAACTGGGTTCTTTTTCTCTTTAATTACACCTCTGTATCATTAAATGAAAGACTGTTTAAATGAGAGATTGTTTAAAATTAAAACGCTGACAGTTTAGACTAGCAAAAGAAACTAATAGGCACAGCAGAAACAGCTATTGGACTAATTGCTAGAATCAAACAGCTGAACATATGTAGGCTATAATGATGCAGGGTATAAGATAAATTGCAGGGAGACATGTGACATAGCCCCAGAAGAAGTCGATACACAGACGAAACTAGTTTGGCATTTTGAACTGCAGAGGCCACCGTACCCACTTCACCAGGAATCAGAGTGTTTGACGTGAGACTGATGCAAGGCAACATAGGACGTGAGTGAGAGGCGCAGAACGGGGGACCCGTGCACACGGACACGCACACAGCAAGGAGCCGAGTCAGGATTACGGTTTGAGTGCGCCCAAAGTCACTCTCTGCTGTTGACAACCCCTGTGTTGTTTGTCAATGAAAGTAAAATGTTAATGCCCCATATTGCATGTATCTGTACTTTCTTTCCTACATGAGGTTTTTCAAGGAGTAACAACTTCGAGGGACCCTGTTCCATGGAGTTGCAGTATAAGTGATATCAGTGTTTATTTGTATTCACTGGGTTTATTGCACGGTTATATTGCAATCTTATATTCACATTCTTGTTTGCGCCACTAACACCAGTTTGTTTAGTTTAGTGTCTTTTGCGGTTTGGGATACCGCTGGTGTTTAGGCTGCATCTGAGTTTGTTCACAAGATATCAATTTTATTTGTTTGCGCCTTATTTTGTTCACTTTAGGGTCAGAAGTTGCTAACACAAAATTGAATTATAAATCAATTTGTACGAGAAAAAAATTGGGCTACTTTTCTCAAACTATTCTGGGGGAGGGGGACATGGGAGCCTTACTCAAATTAATCTGTACATAGATCAGCAATTTTGCGTATGCATCGTGATGTTACCATCTCCCTTTGGAAGATTTAGAATTAAACAGCATGCAGCACTGCATGTAATATTCTATAACAGGCCCTATCCATGTCTGCTGTCTATAGTATATGTAGCCCTGGCTTGTTTTGGGCTATAAGTCTGCCCTCCTCTTGGCCGTAATCCCTAGTAAGGGTAGGTTTGCCAGGAGTAATCATGGGTTTTCCCCACACCTTGCAGCTCGGTGAGTCAGAGAAGGTAGTGCAATCAAGCCTGTTGTCCAATCAGGGACAGGGGGATGGTTCTTACTGAAACTGACTTAAGGAGCTGCACTTCCTCAATTTAGCCAGTTTCTCTACTATTGAGATAGACCGGTTTACCCTAACCAAGCTGTCAGGGCTCTGGCAGTTTGAGGCCCTCCCTTAGGGGAGCGGAGGGAAACCATTACCTCTTATTCCATCAGGGGATAAGGGAAGAGCAAGGACTGCTTCTGGTGGCCAGTGGCTGGGAGTGTAGGTCCAGGGACATGCTAAAGGTTAAGACCTTATTGCTAAAGAATTGATTCGGTGTAAGCTGTACACTGAACTTGATTGAGAGAGAGACAGAATAGTCAGGAGTGAGACATGTACCCAAGGAAAGGTCTAATTTGCACTGCCTGCTGCCTTCAAGTACAGTAGCACATAGCCATGCACAATACCCAATCAACAAGCAAGGTTCGTATTTCAATAACTTTCTACCTGTAAACTGACACTGTAGAGAATTCTTAAGTGCCTGTTTTGGACTTATGGCTTATTTGAAACACACCTCAAGAAATTCTATAGGATCTGGGACCCTTGACTGGAAGGGCAAAACCACACAAATTAAAGGGGTAATACATATATATATACATATATATATATATACCTATATATATATATATAGATATATATATATATATACCTATATGTGTGTGTCCTCTGACTTTGCATACATAGTGTTAGGCCTCAATGAAGTTCGAAAGGCCGAGCCGAAAAACGGTGGGGGGAAGAGAAGAGATAATGGAAAAATGCGGGTATTTCGCCTCCCCCCTCACCTTATTCTTTAAGAGTTTGTTTTTGTTTCCTCCGTACCCCCCCCCCCCACCCCTGTAGTCCATGCTATCCCCTCCCTCCCCCCTCCCCTCTCATAAGTACATTGAAGGATAAGAAACTCTCTGGGTGTATCAAATGCTCCATGTACTGTTTTCTATAAATTTGAAAATAAAAAAAATTGGTTATAAGAAAAAAATGAAAAGCCTGTTTTGGATTACAGTAGGCTGCCTGAAAACTCAGTTTTAGATCACAAAACCTACTGATTCCTGACAGTTTCCCCCCTTCAAGGAGTCTTCCAGATGCTTTAGGACCAGTTGTATCTGGATGATCTTGATGGAATTCCCTTAATAGATCAGGAGTGTGAAGGTTCTCTTCTGGCTCCCATTATTATTTTTCTATTCTGTACCCTTCTCAGTCAATCAAATACTGTCATTTATTCTGGAAAACTCATGAATCCAAATGGGATGAACTCCTCGTGTCCTTCAAGAGAGACACGTGTAATAGAAGTTGAATTCTGTGTGAAATTGGTACTTTAAATCGAACTGCAACAGTTGATCTTTTATGGTTAAAGGACCCCAAAATTGATCAAGTTTGACTAAAGGGCGCTTGCTCTTAATGAATTCAGAGTATAGTAAAACGGCATACGAAGGTCTGCATGGTGGTGGGTGTGGTTGTTACCCTACAGTAGTTGTTGAGAGAGTGTATTTTGGATTTCCTGAATATGGTCCACAAGTTGCGAAATGGCTAGAATTGATGATTTCCCCTTCAGGTACCGGAATAAATCACAGATACAATTCAAAGTTTGCAAAAACTGGTGTTTGTACAGTGCAGGCATGCTGTGCTTTATTATAAGTGAACTCATTCTATCGAAGCGGGGAAACCTACAGTAGGTGCCCTGATGGTGGGAAAGAAAACAAAGATATTGTTCAGTTTTGCTCCCCCATTCTGTTTGACCATTAGACTGAGGATGTAAAGTAAATTATAATAAAACCTTAACTTCAAGACGTTGAAATTGCCCCTACCAGAAGTGAGAAATGAGTAGCTGCTTGACCAGATAAGGACAGAAGCAGGAACAATATAGGTACAAGACAGGAGCAGGTACATAGCAAGATAACTCCCAAGACTGCAGTGAGGAGCGAGGCAAGTACAGTACTTAGAACAAGGTCTAAGGTGAACTGCCAGCTGCCTCCAGGCCGCAGCTGTTTTAATTCGTGTACAGCCAGGTACCATACCAAATCAAAAAGCAGGACATATTCCAATCCCTTTCGACTTGTAAATTGGCAGTGTAGAGCGGCCTTGAGAACCTGTTTTGGATGAAGCTGCTTGAATCGTCGGTGCCAGATCACGAAACCTGGCAGGGTGGCGGTGGATTTCTGCTTTCCGCAATGACTCTTAGAATATTGGCATGCTAGCCCAGACTCAATTGGTTAGTCTGCAGGAATATTTCAATATTTTTACATAAGTGGACGAGGGAAAAGTGCTAGTGTACATCAGTGGCGTTTTCACATATGACTAGCCAGTTATTTGGAACCAGCAAGTTGGTAGCGTTGACTCCTGAAATCATCCATGTATATTATAATTAATACCCACCAGCTGAGGTTGTTATTCAGTATCAGCCTCCAGTATTAATTTCATCCAGTTTTAGGGAATCGTATAAGAAATGTCTGCATTAACATACCAATTTTTAAATAAAATAGAATAAGACTATGCTTTTTCTAAGCTTATCTGCAAAATGATTACAGAGCAGTAATACCTATTTTTGAGACAGCGTGATGGCTACTAATAACTAGATTGAAATTAAGTGTAAAGTGCACTGCTATGGTACAGCATACAAAGTAGGAAAGGGACATACTTGCTACACAAATAGTGAAGAATTAAATGTCCTGGAAGATCAAGATAAGAGGAGAAACTGCCATTCTGTTGAGACCAAAAGTGCTTGTGGCGCAAAGTGACAAGTGTACAGTTAAATGTGCAAATAAACCCAGTGATAAATAGCACTGAAATACACAATTTCTATACACAATACAAATACACAAGTGCTATTTGTCACTGGGTTTATTTGCACATTTAACTGTACACTTTTTGTCACTTTGCGCCACTTTTTGGTTTAGGTGTTAAGCTGCGGTTTGGGGAAACCGCTGGTGTTCAGGCAGCAGCGTGACTTTATCACTATATTTGTTGCGCTTTATTAAGTTTTTGTTTCACAAATAAAAAAAAAATGACATTTTATATAAATTGACTGAAAACCACCAAAAATCAGGTCCGCTCACAAGGAGGGACTAAGCTAGGGAAGTTTAATAAACAAACACGTTTAAAAACATGAACAGCAAATCATTTGTAAGGCAATTCTACCATATGCCTCATCAAATTAAAATGCAAACTAGCACACAAAATATAAACAGCTGAAATTATACATAGTTGTAGCAAATGTGAAGAACAGATCTATGGAGTCACAGCAAAAAGAAATGAACAGTAAATATACCACACAAAATATCATTATTAAATACAGAGCAGAATAATATAATTGGAAGAACTTAATAAAAATAAGAAGAAACAAGTAAAGTAATTATGAAGAGAGTTAAAAGACCCGAGTAATGGATATAATTGCATACATAGATTATTCACTAACGTGGCTGCAGTCTGACCCTCTTCCTTTCCATGTGCCGAAACCTATGACTTAACCCGCCAAAAGAAAACGCAGTGTAAAACTAGTGATTTTCTCTATTTTAGCTAGTTAAATCAGTATCTTATTGTACTTCCAATGCCTTAATGACATTTCTGATGTAAAAAATGTAAATGATGGCCACAAAAAAGGACACTGAGCATTGGTCTCAAACCTCAATTATCATGTGCAAAAAACAATAATGGTCCAGTAAGTTATAACCATGTGTAACACACCGTTACAATTACTGTTATAACCTGGTACTGCTCTTTCTCCTTTTCATATTTACATCCCTAATTACATTATAAATTAGAGGTGCATATGCTGCAGTAGAAACCCACAATTTAAAACACACACTTGTCACTAAACTTGTGCATTAGTTTGTACACACAGACACACAATGCAAAAGGAGTCTGTGTTTAGAACAGCCTACAAGTCGGCATATAATTACTTTACTAAGAATTTCTAGACCAAATCATGAGGCATCTTATTATCATTATTTGTCGTATGTCTGCAAATTTACTCTGCAAAGTATTCAGCACATTTTGGTAAATATTTGTTAACCTGCAAATATTCGTTCAAATGTTTAGGGATCAAAAACCTGCTCAAAATCATGCATTTTTGCATGTCTCTATATTTGCAGTTTTTGCTCTCCCAGCAAATGATATATATATATATTTTTTTAAATCAAATATATATATATATATATATATATATATATATATATATATATATATATATATATATATATATATATATATATATATATACACACAGTATATATATATATATATCACCCCCGCAGATGACTACACACACAGATTTCTCTCCCACGTATGGTTGCTTTTTTTTATTCCTGTAAGTCCATTTCCTTTGGGCTGCAGTTTTTTAATAAATGTACCTTTTGTTTAAACAGTTACATGCTATGGAGCTTGTGCTTCTGTTTGTTTTTTGTTCATATATATATTCTGTGAAAAGTGTGAATAAAAGAGTCACAATCTGAGGATCATTTGCAGAATAACAGATAAGTTTATTTCAGTGTACGGTGCACACGCAGAAGGGAGGTTCAAATTAAACACTCCCCCAACGAAATACTGACATACAGGCCCTATTTATACCCAAAATACTAAGCTCACGCCCCCCTATACGAGGTTGCATGTGCGTCACTACGTAAGCATATAAGATAAACAAAATATGAACATGAACACATTGAGTTAATTGCATTACTATGAGATTCATATTAAAAATGAAATGACTCAGCTAATATTCCTTACACAGGCCGGTGACCTTTCCTCTACATACGGGACTTCATGGGAACCTCCCTCGGAATGCGAGACGTGCTTGTTATCGATATTTTATTTTCATAACATTCGCGCTTTTCTCCCCTCTTCAAGGTCTTGTGGCTTAGCTGGACAGCTTAATATCATTTAAAACTTCAGGAGCAGAAAAAGAAAAAAATGTCTTTAAACTAACTTCCATACCAACACTCGTGCAGACAAATAGACATGACAATATGAGTTCAGTTTTTTACTTAGCATGTGTTGATATATACTCATATCGTTTCTTGCTTGTTATTTTTTGTTAGGTTACCATTAGTTTATGTATGTTTTTATGTTAGTGTGTTTCACTGCTTCTTATTAAAATCTTTGACGCATTTTCACTGCTGACTCGTGGTTCCAGGTTTTTTGTTTTCTTTTTTGATTTAGTTATTATAGGCTTATTGTGAGTGCTTAATATAGGGATCTTGTCAGTCTTTTTTGTGTGTTTTCATATACAGTTAAGTCCGGAAATAATTGGACACTGACACAATTTTCATAATTTTGGCTCTGTACGCCACCACAATGGATTTGAAATTAAACAACGGAGATACAATATAAGTGCAGACTTTCAGCTATAATTCAAGGGGTTGAACAAAAATATCGTATGAAACGTTTAGGAATTGCAACCATTTTCATACACAGTCCCCTTATTTTAGGGGCTCAAAGGTAATTGGACAAATTAACACAATCATAAATAAAGTGTTCATTTTTAATTATTTGTCGAGAATCCTTTGCAGGCAATGACTGCTTGAAGTCTGGAACGCATGTACATCACCAAACGCCGGGTTTCCTCCTTTGTGATGCTTTGCCAGGTTTTTACTGCAGCTGTCTTCAGTTGTTGTTTGTTCGTGGGTCTTTCTGCCTTAAGTTTTGTCTTCAGCAAGTGAAATGCATGCTCGAGCGGGTTGAGATCAGGTGATTGACTCAGCCATTGCAGAATATTCCACTTCTTTGCCTTAAAAAACTCCTGGGTTGCTTTCGCAGTATGTTTTGGGTCATTGTCCATCTGTAAAGTGAAGCGCCGTCCAATCAACTTCGCTGAATTTGGCTGAATCTGAGCAGACAATATATCCCTATACACTTCAGAATTCATCCGGCTGCTTCTGTATTCTGTCACATCATTAATAAACACTAGTGACTCAGTGCCATTGTAAGCTATATAAAAAAAAAAAAAAAATAGAAGTGCATGAAAATGAAACCAAAAGAAGCCAGAATTCATACATATATTTTTATAAAGAAAAATAGTTCATCATACAAAAATACACATAATCCAACAATATATTAATAACCTTGTCTAAAATGACACAAATAAATTACACCAGAGCCCTAGCCACATAGGAATGAGAGATGTAAACACCCAGATGCACAAACCCTAGTTGTAACAGGGAAGGAGTAGTGCTAGGAAAGCAAGATGTTATAGATAAAAAGACCTTAAGCACTAAAATTCTCCTTTATGCTCCTTGTGGCAGGCAGGGCTCCAACAGCTACACAAACTGACCGTCGTCACGGCCGTGCGTCGCTGCGTAATGACGTCACCAACGCGTTTCATGTCATATGACACTTCATCAGGGCTTGGCCATAGACACTCACAGAGGCACTAATATACCTCCCCTGGTTCCCTCTCACTGTCTGTGTGTTTATCTCCCTGCCATTGTAAGCTATGTATGCCCATGCCATCACACTGCCTCCACTGTGTTTTACAGATGATGTGGTATGCTTCGGATCATGAGCCGTTCCAAGCCGTCTCCATACTTTTTTCTTCCCATCATTCTGGTACAGGTTGATCTTAGTTTCATCTGTCCAAAGAATGCTGTTCCAGAACTGGGCTGGCTTTTTTAGATATTGTTTGGCAATGTCTAATCTGGCCTTTCTATTCTTGAGGCTTATGAATGTTTTGCCCCTTGTGGTGAGCCCTCTGTATTCGCTATCGTGAAGTCTTCTCTTTATGGTAGACTTAGATAATCATATGCTTACCTCCTGGAGAGTGTTCTTCACTTGGCTGGATGTTGTGAAGGGGTTTTTCTTTACCATAGAAAGGATCCTGATCATCCACCACTGTTATCTTCCGTGGACGTCCAGGCCTTTTTGTGTTGCAGAGCTCACCAGTGCGTTCTTTTTTTCTCAGAATGTACCAAACTGTTGATTTGGCCACTCCTAATGTTCCTGCTATCTCTGTGATGGATTTTCTTTTTTTTTGCAGCCTAAGGATGCCCTGTTTCACTTGCATTGAGAGCTCCTTTGACCGCATGTGGGTTCACAGCAACAGCTTCCAAATGCGAATGCCACACCTGGAATCAACTCCAGACCTTTTACCTGCTTAATTGATGATGAAATAACAAAGGAATAGCCCACACCTGTCCATGAAACAGCTTTTGAGTCAATTGTCCAATTACTTTTGGTCCCTTGAAAAAGAGGGGGCTACATATTAAAGAGATGTAATTCCTAAACCCTTTCTCCAATTAGGATGTGAATATCCTCAAATTAAAGCTGATAGACTGCACTTTAAGCCCATATTCATTATTTAACTGTAACTTGAATTTGTTTTGGTACACAGCCAAAATAACAAAACTTGTATCAGTGTCCAATTATTTCCTGACCTGTATATCAGTATATCAGTATTGCCTGACCTGAAGAAGAGAGGATAACTCTCGAAAGCTTGTCCTTTGACATAAATTGTTAGTCCAATAAAAAAGGTATCACCTAATACTGAAGAACTCATTTTTTTTGCACTATATATATATATATATATATATATATATATATATATATATAAATATATATATATATATATATATATATATATATATACTGCATACAGTGATATTTCCATTTGCTACATGCTTTACTGTGGAGGGTTTTTGTCACTTTTTTACCCACCATAACTTAACCAAGTGGGTGTGTGTATGTATATATATATATATATATATACACACACACACACACACACGGTTAAGTTATAGTGGGTAAAAAAGTGACAAAAACCCTCCACAGTAAAGCATATAGCAAATGGAAATATTACTGTATGCTCATTTGCATGTCTTAGACAGGTCTGCAACCCTGCCTTTCACCATTATCACCCAGCACACAGCACTTCCACTGCAGCAAGGGATTCTGGGAAATGTCATGCAAATGAGCACACAGTGACAGCTTTTGCTTCAAAACCATTTAACATGGCCCCCTATAAGCTTATGCTTAATGGTTTTGAAGCAAAATGAATAACAAATTAGTTTTAAATGACTGCTTGACTGCAAAAAAAGGGAGACAAAAACTCCAAATATTGTGTAGTATGTTCAACACAAATAGGATAGGGAACCAGGCAAAGTAATGCACTCACAAAGCCATCACTTGAGTGTAGGTGTATCTATGTTGTCTTTGCTTTGTGTAATCTTTGTGGATTCCCCTCTTGTTTGTCTCTTGGTGGAATACCTCAAAAGAAAAAAGGTACATACAGTATATTGGAGATCCTTAATTTAATACGCAACCCAAGTTAAAATTGTTGTGGACAAATAAAAGCTGACAGCACCACGGAAGAATCCATGGGAAAAGCCAGATTCAGAACAGAGATCTGGATTGGTCTACTGTAGATGCGAGCCAGAGTCAATAACCAGGGATAAGGATCAATAGAGTAGTCGGGATGCAAGCCAGAGTTGGAAACAGGTTTTAGAATAGCCAAGAGCTGAACCAGGAAACTGGAACAGCAACAGAACTGCAGCACGAGTCAAGAGAATCCCAGCCTTACACTGACCTAGCAAGTCAGTTGTGAAGCCAGGTATGTTGGGGGCTCGGTTGGGTTTAACCCCTTGGTTACTGTAATGGAGCGGCCTGTATGCAAGTTAAGTAAGACAGTAGGTAAAGCATAACTGTAGTAGGGGTTTATTAACTAAACATTAAGTGCACTGTCCCTTTAAGCAATACCAAATCATAAAATAAACACCTGATCCCTTTAGGGAAACTAACTCACTATTTCAGCCCTTTCTAATGGGCTGCCAGGTAAGCTGCTTGCCAGCCCAAAACATGCACTATTATATGCAAACAAAACAGTCTTTAGGCACAGCAGTATAGTATTTAGTTATTATCTGGTATGTTGTAGGGGACTCCCTCCCTTTGTCTCTGTGTACTGTATCTCCTTCAGCAAGCCAGGAATGCCGGTTCCAGGGAGCATGCTGTGTCCAGCCTGTAGCAATCTTTATCCTGGGTGAATTCCCAGCTGGACCCCGCAGGCCAGGGTTGCCACCACACCATACCGTACCCAGCCACCACCTGGAGATTAACGAAGGCAACCCATAGCCCGGAGGTAAGTGCCCAAAAGCCGGAGTCTCCGGGTCAAACTTGGAGAGGTGGCAACCCTGCCGCAGGCCTACTTCCTGCAGTCCTAGGTTCCAGAACAATCAGGGTCTCTCCTGGTTGGGAGAAGCCTCTCTACCCTTTTGGGGTAAAACTAACTGCCTGTCTCTGGCAACTTCATGCCTTGAGCCTTTTGTCCCTGCTCAATCAGGAGTTAATTATATTCAACTCCCAGCGCAGGTAGGAAAGCCAACACCAGTGCAGTCTCCTGATGCTTGTAAAGGGAGTTAACCTCTTCACTCCCTTACAGTTACCTTAACTGTTAATAAAGCCTTTCATAGCAATGCTTTACAAGCAACTAAGAGCGTCTAGTGGGTTAGGCTGTGTAGGTTTTTTTTCTATCATTTTCTTAAACCCTTTTGGTACCTGTGGTATAGCTTGGTAACCACATGCATCAGTTGTCTTTAAAGGGAAAGGGAAGCTAAGAGCCATAAAAAAAAATAAAAAAAAGAGGAACACAATAGTGCAGAATTGCGATGGTTCAGCAATAAGGAAAAAAAGTATTCCTCCAAAATTTCTACTCACATTTAGGATGTGAACGGTAAGCCTTTCATAATCAGTGGCAAAGAAGTATCAGTGATCTCGACAGAAAGAGAATGCAACATATGATAGCACAGACGGTATCGATCTCTAAGAAAAGTGAGAATATTTGTTTATTAATCTATTTGGAAACAGTAATTTTGAGATGTTTGGCTATGTTTGCACTGTAGGCAAATGTAATACTGCTCTTAGTTATAAAAGATAGGGGCTCAGGGAAGAATGATATGCATGACCCAAAACTATTAAGCCACATAATAGAGTTGCAGACAGTAGGTAAATTAGGTGTATGATTCTGCCAACACAAACTCTAGTTGGCATCTAAATACTGATCACATCGGTCATACAATGTCTAATTCGGAAAAAGCTTCACCTGCAATCACGGCAAAGAATATTTTCTAGTTTCCATTATATTAGGCCCTTGAGAGTGCTACAATCATGTTTAATGACCATAAGTGTGGCCTACCTTTAAAATGAGACAGATGCAATCTCCAATTCAGTTGTTAGAAATTGGTTCTCATTAACACAAGTAGTCTATTTTGAGAACCCAGTTCAAACACCAAGATAATCGTTTTGCAATATTTAAACTCTATACACATCATTTCAACAGTGGACTTGTGAAAAGAAAAGACACTGGAATATTGGAAGTAATACACACACACATGCCGCTGGCAAGTTGCAGCAGGACATACGAGTCAGCGGGAGTAGAGCATTGTAAAGTAATTGGCCATGTCGGAAAAAGGTGGCTGTGGATGCACGACGATATCAAAATAAGTAATTAAACACAGATAATTAAATGCTGCCTCAGAATTCCTAACCTCACACTCAGGTTAACATATATAAAACAGACAGAATGAATAAGGGGCGCAGAAAAAATTATCAGTAACTAATAAAATAATACACAATGTGTCACGGAAGGTCCTCGGGGTAGTAACCAAGTCTTGCAGAAATCGGGCGCGCTTCAGGTGCTGCAATTGCGGAATCCAACGTTTTTTTTTAGAAACGGACAATCACTCAAATGTAGCCTCCAGGGTACTACAATAATCAGCACCAGCTGTTGGCACTGGCAGTCTGAGGTGAGATGTGTAAAGTCCGAATACTATCAACAGCAGCAAAAACAAACTCACGCCTGTGAGAGTCAGTGGGGCCTATGCACTAAAGGTTCATAAAAAAAAAATCGCCGGGCCATTTATTTTGTTATTTTTTGGAGCGTTGCTATCATGGTATTCAGAAACGTCAATTACCTGTCATAGCAAAATTCCCAAAACGGGCGAGTTGCCGCCAGCGATAGGATCGACCCTCTGAAAAGGCCTTTCCCGGCGATTTATTTCTGCTGCAGAGAGAGCCACCTCTCCCAGCGAAAATATCGCCCGAAATTTATGATTTTTAATATACATTTTCATCCTAGTCTAGATGAGCAGGGGGTCTCCGGAGAAGAACCACATTGATTTGAGGTCCGGGGACCCCCTGCTATCCGAGATACAGGCCCCGTTATGGGGTGCCGGTATCTCCTTTGCATTTAAATGTCCCGGTCACGTGACGCGGGAATCCAAGGCATAGGAGATACCGGGACCCCATAACGGGGCCTGTATCGCGGGAGGTAGGGGGTCCCCGGACTTCAAACCAACGCGGTTCTCCTCCAGAGACCCCCTGCTCATCTACACTAGAATGAAAATGTATATTAAAAAATATTTAGTAAAACACCAATACACCACCCTTCCCTCGTGCCCCCCCCCCATACTGTAAAACCATGATTTATTTTCGGAATGTTCATAATCTCGCAATTCTAGTAGCAGCGAGTACATTATCGACGTCTATCGATGCTCTAGAATGGCGATTTTCTCCCCAAATCCAAATGCAAGGAAAAGTTGGCAAGTTGGTGGGGAGAAGCTGGCGATGAGCGGCGATAAGTGGAGAGACGGGACTTAGAAAAAACAGGCCTTTTTCCTGCATCGGATTTATGCTGGAGGTCTCCGGAGCAGATACCCATTAATACCAGCACCAGAGACCCCCGTCATGAATCAGATGCAGGAAAAATGCATTTACAGCACACTTCATTATCTTAGCGGCTACCCGCTAAGGCAATGAAAGGGTTAACCACCCATGCCAGGCTTATTGTGGGTAGCGGGGGTGGATGAAGAGGGTATTTGGCCCTTGGTGGGTGTTTAAGCCTTGTGGGGTGATTGCGGGTGGACTTAACCCCTTCATTACCTTAGCGATTAATACCGCTATGTAATGAAGGGGTTAACCCCTCCCGCTACCCCCCCACAAGGCTTAAACACCCATCCTTGGGGCTAATACCGCCCTTCACTCACCCCCGCTGCCGACAATACAAACAACACACACAACCCCACTACCCACCTCCTAGGCCCCCAATAAACCATTACAAAATCTAATAAACACCAATACACAACCCACCCCCGTGCCCCCCCATACTATAAAACCATGATTTATTTTTTTAACATACAGCATTAATATCACAGGCCGACGGGGGTCCCCGGTGGGCCCAACCGGTGTCCACAGGCCTCACAGTGCACCCCGGGGGGAGCCCACGGGTGTCTTCAGGTCTCCGCGTGGTCCCCGCTAGGTGCCGTGGGCCTCCAGGTGGTACCCGCGGGGCTCAATGGGGTCAGCGGGTGGTGCCTGTGGGTCCGCACAGCCCCCACAGCTGTGGAGCCCCCCGGTTCTTCCCCGCAGGTGTCCCCCATGGGTCCGCAGGTGGTACCCGTGGGCATCTGGAGGTCCTTGGGTCGTCTCCAAGGTTCCCCGCAGGCCTGCGGTACCAATCCTGTATGTAAAAAATAAAACATGGTCTACATTTAAATAAATACCCCCCCCCCCCCCACCACCACCAAACACATACAGTAATGGGCAAAATAACTATTATCCAGATATGGATAATAGATTATTTGCCCATTATTAATCACAACATTAGCCAGCATAAATAAAGTAAATAAGTACAGTTCTACTTACCCCTGGCATTATGAAGGGCGTCCTCATCAGGATGCTGCAGGTCCCTGTCCTCCGTTGCCAGAAAGCATACATACATAATAAATACAATCTCCTAACCCCTTAATCACCTTAGCGGTTAATAACCGTCTGATGCCGTAGCCATAGTGGGATGAGAGAGGGAGAGTTTAAGAAGTAACTTAAGTGAGCCGTCTCTCTTCCCCATCCCTTTCAGCTTAGTTCTAGTTCTAAATGATTCGTTTTTAGGTTCCAGTATGATTATGGCTTAAGTAGATTTTATTTGCCTTAACTCAGGGTTCTTTTATCGTGATTGCTTTTATACTTTGTTGTGATGTATCATCAAATGAGAGGAGAGTTCAAAAAATCAACCAGTAATTATGTCTGTCTGGTATCCTAAACTGTCTGTAAACAAGATAACCTACTATGAGGGTCAATAGCTAATTACAGATATCTAGTAAATGACCAGCCAGTCTGGTGTGGTCAGTATTCACAAGTGAAGCTAGCCAGCACAATGTTGCCGAGATCTGCAGCATAAACAACCTACAGTACCAAAGGATTGCTCACTGGGATATATAGAAAAACAGCCCACACAGGGATTGTTTAACTTAAGTGAGAGCCATTTTCTTGGGACTACAGTGTCTATCTTTTGTTCTTCACAGAAGATAATGTATGGGTATACCATTACTCTGATGTACAAAGGTCACAAAACATGACTTGAAGAACTTTTTATTTATGTTAGACTGCAAAATAAATACCAATTCTTTTTTTATGAAAAGTTCCTGGTGCCTATTAATTACACTGCACTTATATTGCACCATATACATATACCCTTTTTGTGTGTATATACATAGAATATATAGTGTACTAAAGAAGAGCTCATTGGATCTGTGGACATGGTGGGGTCAGCTATTATTTCCTTTTGGCTTGCGTAGTTCAGCCTCTGGTAAAGACTGTCTTTATCCACTATATAGGTAAGGGGGAGATGGGTGCTCCAACCGCTGAGAAACTTGTCACTCAATAAATCTTGAGGGACTCCAAATAGACTATAACGGAGTGGGTATGTTTCCAAATGACCTGTGAGTCGCCAACATGCGCCGGGATCAACAATAATGGAGGTAGCGTGATAATACTAAAGTCACCTCACATTATTCCCTGGCAGTGCGCTGTTTCTCTTTTCTTTGCTCTGTCTTTATCCACTACCCTAACATCTCAAGATTATTAGGCAGGATCACGGGATATTCTTGTCAGGAAAATGTGTTTTGTTTGACATTTTTTTCAATAAATAATGCTATTATTAAAACATTCTTGGCGCATTCAGTTTCTGCAGCTCTAGTGTTAGCATATCCCTGCAACTGGTTATCAAGCTTGAGAGCCTTCAGGAAGAAGGCAGAGGGGCCTAAGAATCCCTGGAGGTTAAAGAAAAAGCTTTCATTCAAACCTTAATCAGGCTACGGACTCTCTCGAGTGACGTAGCACTGGAAGAACTGGAAGACAAGATTGAAAAGATTAAATGGGATATTGTTGGCCTTAGTGAAGGTAGAACAAAAGATGAAGGCCTCACTGAGCTTAAAAGCGGACAACTATTCTATTACAGAGGTACAGAAAATGGAAAAATCAGTGAAAAAAGCTTCATCATTAACAAGAGATGGAGAAATAACATAGTGAAGTATGAAAGCTCATCGGAAAGAACAGACAGAATCATAATACAGTTGACAAAGAGATACAGGCTTCGGAAAATCCAAGTGTATTCCCCAAACATCAAGTCACACAGAAAAAAGAAGTGGAAGACTTCTACCATGAAATTAACCAATTTAACAAAGGAAATTGTCATTATGTGAGATTTCAATGCAAAGATTGGTGCTTAGCAGAAATACAAAGCATCAGTTGGTAAATATGGTTACAGCAACAGGAAGTAACATGGTAACAGATTGGTCGAATTTTCAGACTGTGAAAACTTCTCATCATGAATTCCTTCTTCAACAAGAATCCAAATAGATAATGGACATGCAGTGGACCCAATGGAATAAAGAACGAAATTGACTATATCCTAGCTAACAAGAAGCAAGTGATTGAAAACTGCACATTCCTTAAATGTGTTGACAAAAGGAGTTGTCACTGATTTGGTTTGCTGCAAATTACATCTGAATGCGAAGATAGAAAGAAGAAAACTGATTAAAAAGAAGACAAAAACAATCAACCTCAAGAATAACAGAAGAGAATTTCAACTAGACCTGTAAAATCGTTTCCGCTTGGTCGAAATGCATGGGAACACTTGAACAAACAATTGTGTAGAACGCACAGATAAAACTGGAGGTATTGCTAACAAAAGAAACGCTAAGAAAATATATGAGACAAAGCAGTTACTGAGGAAATGACAAGGAATTAAAAAATCCAAAGACACAAGAATTGAATAAGCAGAGCCGTGTACGACGATCCGCAAGCATATAACAGAAGATGTAAGAAAATGTAACCGTGATATCATGAAGAAGACTATCAACAATAACAAAAGTTAAAGAAGACGAAGCAAAGACTTATGATTGGGAAGGAACAAATCATTGCACTCAAACAAAACAATGGACCAAGAATAAAAGACTGCACTTATAAAAGGGGTTGAGGACTTCTACATGAAATTGTACAAGAACACAAATAACACAGGGCATACTCTAGCCGATGCTAACGTATGGATATCAAACTTAGACCCTAAATGTAACAGAGATGGTAGGAGTACAAAATCTCCTCAGCGATGCTTCCCTGAGCAAAGTCCAGATAGTAAATACATAAAAGTCAGTCTCAATGTATAAAAGTCCCAGACAGTATAATTAGAACTTGAGAGGAAATGCCCCACGGTGTCAGTAATATACACTGAGTTCACATTAACGCATTTGATGTAGTCATGAAAAACACCCACGTTGGACACAGGTTGACTAGCCCAATCCAAAGGGCATAAATTGTTAACACTGCATTATAATAGCATTTGTGGTACACTTCTGTGTTATGGTAAGTAATATTTATGGAAATTACTCACTCCATTTTCCATGGATCCTCGTAGACTGTCAGCGTGGTCCTGCCGAAGAAATGCCGATATGGAGAAGTAGTTGTGAGGCGGTGCATCAGCTTGCAAGGGAAAAATTAAGACTAGGCTGACGTCTGCTAGTACAACAAAGCATTTATTGGCACATTAGAAAACAGTAAGGGAGAAGTCCTCTTACGCGTTTCATGCAGAGGTCTGCACTTTAACCTGCACGAAACGCGTAAGAGGACTTCTCCCTTACTGTTTTCTAATGTGCCAATAAATGCTTTGTTGTACTAGCAGACATCAGTCTAGTCTTAATTTTTCCCTTGCAAGCTGATGTACCACCTCACAACTACTTCTCCATATAGACCCTAAATGTGACGACCATTCAGAGGCTTCAGACAATTCAAAGAAATATGGAGAGATGTACGTTGGGTATTACACAGAGACAGGAAAAAGAATGAATGGGTTTGACACCAAGTAAATGTCTGTTACATCTTCACCTGTGGTAGAGGGCAGCACGTGGACTTGTAGAGCAGGTGGAGGGGAGCAGCCCACACAGGCACCAGAGTGAGACAGGCCCATGCAGTTCCAAAGGGAACTTCTGTGGGTGGTAGATTTCTAGTCTAGGCAGGCCGAGCTCTGACCCCCTCCGGCAGCCCATAACAGGATGTTAGCAGGGCTATATCATCAACAGTATATTGGTGGGCTGCAGGCATGGTTAATCAGTCTAATGATGTAAAGTATAAAATCCTTCATACAAAACTTCAGCTGATCTGTAAGAGAAGCAATGAGAGGAATGAACCTCAATGTGTGGCGCTACTAGCCCAGTAGACACGCGTGCATCACATGGAGGCATCCACATTAACCCTTGATGTACCAGAGTCCTGAGTATAAAGCGGAAAGCTGTAGCTGTAGCGAATGAAGCCCATAAGTAATCACATAGGTATAGGGAAAAGCTGACCACGGTGATCATGAGGTCCCCCGATGGGAACCAGCAGACCCCCGCAATGTCAGACCAAATCCCCTAGTGACGGACAATAACACAGCATACTGTTCAATGATTGGGGTACTCACAAAATCAACCGCTGGTGAATGGAAAACATCCGGTAGCAGCAGCAGCAGCAGCAGCAGCAGCAGCAGCAGCAGCAGCAGCAGCAGCAGCAGCAGCAGCGTGCATCCACAGGTAAGTGCAGGATAAGGAAAAAGGAAAACTGAGAGCACAGCAAAAAGCGTGGAACTGGAGGCCAATAGAAAAAATAACAAAAACTTTATTGAAACATACCTAGTTTAAAAAGAGAAACCTCTAACGCGTTTCTCGCCAAGGGCGTTAGAGGTTTCTCTTTTTAAACTATGTATGTTTCAATAAAGTTTTTGTTATTTTTTCTATTGGCCTCCAGTTCCACGCTTTTTGCTGTGCTCTCAGTTTTCCTTTTTCCTGATCTGTAAGAGAAAGTTGTCTTCCTATAAGGGGAATAAGGTTCTTATTCTGTAAAGTGTGAGGTGCCAAATTGGCACTTTTACATAGAAAAGTTCTATCACTTCCTTTGAATCTGATGGAAAAAATTTAATATTCTGTGCTACAGCAATATGAGCCGGTGCAATAGCCTTGGCTACATCTGCATATGCAGGACTTTTTTTCTGGGGGTGAGAGTGGATACGCCGTATCCCCACCTTTTTCTTGCGTCTACTGTGTAAGCTATTGGGATATGTGTGCCTTCCAGCACTCAACAAGTTAAACTCCTGCTGGGAGAACAACATGCACCTGCAGCTAATTAAACAGGAACGACTCCTGAGAGAATGCAGGTTTAAAAGGCAGGAAGTGGCTGATACAAGCTGGGTTAGTTTTCCCCAGTGGGGTAGAGAGGCTTCTCCCAGCTAGGAGCGACTCTGGCTGTTATGGTCCCCCAGCCCTGCAAGGAGCTCTGCTCCTGGGACCCCAACCCAGGATAAAAGACTGCTACGAGCTGGACACAGCCTGCTCCCCGGAACCGGCATTCCTGTTTGATGTTGGAGCTGCAATTCAGATAAGTGACTTTCTTATTATACTTTGAATGTTTAGTATATGTTTTGGGTAGATAATCAGATTAGCTGGCTGCCTGCTAGAAAGGGCTGGAGTGAAGTCTAGTTAATTTCACTAACAGGAATAGGTGTTTATTTTATTATTTGGTTTTCTTAAAGGGACAGTACATCTGATGTTTTTTGTCTTAGCGTCTTACTGACCCTGCCACGAGGCCGTCCTGCCACAATATATATACTACTATATTATTTATAAATAAAATATAATAGTTTATTAATGAAGGGTAATAAATAAATATATATATATATGTGTTCGACAATTAATTATAACCACACGCCCGTGGCGAGTGGATCTAGGCCACTGGCGAGCCGTGCTGCGGCTCTATGAATTCCCCTGCTTGCCCCAGCACCACACGGACCAGCACATCATTCACCAGCAGCTCTAGCGAGAAGACGCACTGCGGGGGGGAGGCATGAACTAACGTGTGGGGCCGGGCAACATCGCAGGACACTACAAGAGTGCTAGAGACCGCCTTGCAGAGGCCCTCCTGCCGTGCGGAGGCCCCACTGCTGCCATGTGCGACCCCCTGCCTTGCGGGTGAGTGTGTGTGTGTGAGTGACAGACTGAGTGTCTGGGTGTGTGAGTGTGTGAGTGTGTGTGTGTGTGTGTGTGTGTGTTTGTGTGTGTGTGATTGTGTCTGTGAGTGAGTGTGTGTGTGTCTGTGTGTGTGTGTGTGTGTGTGTCTGTGAGTGTGTCTCCCTCTCCCTGTCACCCTCTCCCTGTGTCACCCTCACCCTTTCCCTGTCGCCCTCCCTGTCGCCCTCCCCCTCTCTCTGTCACCCTCTCCCTCTCTCTGTCGCTCTCTTCCTCTCTCTGTCGCTCTCTCCCTCTCTCTGTCGCCCTCTCCCTCTCTCTGTCGCCCTATCCCTCTCTCTGTCGCCCTCTCGCTCTCTCTGTCGCACTCTCTCTGTCGCCCTCCCCCTCTCTCTGTTGCCCTCTCCCTCTCTCTGTCGCCCTATGCCTCTCTCTGTCGCCCTCTCGCTCTCTCTGTCGCACTCTCTCTGTCGCACTCTCTTCTTCGCTCTCTCTGTCGCACTCTCTTCTTCGCTCTCTCTGTCGCACTCTCTCTGTCGCTCTCTCTCTGTCGCTCTCTCTCTGTCTTTGTCTCTCATTCTCTCTGTGTATGTGTTCTCTCTCTCTGTGTCTCTCTCATTCTCTCTGTGTCTCTCTTTCTCTCTGTGTCTCTCTCATTCTCTCTGTGTCTCTCTTTCTCTTTGTGTCTCTTTCTCTGTGTGTGTCTCTCTTTCTCTCTGTGTGTGTGTGTGTCTCTCTGTGTGTGTGTGTGTCTCTGTGTGTGTGTGTCCCGCTCTGTGTGTGTGTCTCTCCCTCTGTCTCTCTGTCTCTCTCTCTGTGTCTCTCTCTCTCTCTGTGTGTGTGTGTGTGCCCTGCTCTCTGTGTGTGTGTCTCTCTCTCTGTCTCTCTCTGTCTCTCACCCACACTCTCTCTCTCTCACACTCTGGATCTCTTATTTACCCTATATATCTTAACTGCCCTATACCTACACCGAAATAACCTATACTGCTTTCTTCCAGATCTAACTCTCGAGCTTCACACGGAAGACATCGGAATCCCCCCTAACCCAGAAGACAGGTAGGGAACACATCCCCTCCAATGTATAACATTGCAGGAATGAGGGTACCTGGACATTGAGG
Source organism: Ascaphus truei (assembly GCF_040206685.1). Lineage (NCBI taxonomy): Eukaryota > Metazoa > Chordata > Amphibia > Anura > Ascaphidae > Ascaphus > Ascaphus truei. Next base: position 79,801,146 of record NC_134490.1, on the reverse strand, counting down.
GACTGCGGATCAGGTAAGATCCCAGGCGAGATTGCTGCTTTAGATATTGTCACGTGGGGGCGTCCAGGCACTAGTTATGGGGTTCAGGAACATTCACACACACACACACACACACACACACACACACACACACACACACACACACACACACACACACACACACACACACGTAACAAGGACTAATTGTAGTATGATGTAACACAATAAATAAACTAATGTCAAAAACGAATGTTGTACTTACTAGGAATTTATTCATTTTTTTTTTTTAAAAAGCGGGGCTAGGTGGCGAGTAGATTTTTTGTTCGGCGAGTAGATTTTTGGGTGATTTGTCGAACACTATATATATATATATGCAAATATAGCTGTATGCTATATATATATATATATATATATTTATTTTTTTAACTAAAATCCCCAGTGAATTTGTATTTAATTCTCCAAGAAAACAAGACACTAGGGGCTCTATGCAGTAAGCGCCGAAAAGGCTTTTATCGCCATTTTCTCGCCAAAAATGCCTTCCCGATTCAGTAAACGCCGAAAAGTGGCCAAAATCGGCAATTTTTGTTCCCAATAAAAACTTATCGGCATGCGGGTGCCGATAAGCCACTTTTTGGCACTTTTTGAAATCGACTGTATTCTAGTAGCCCCGATCAGTTTTTCGCTGCTGATCGGCACTCTAGAATTGAGATTTGAACGCCAATCCAGCCCGCCAACTTGTGGTGTATAAGCATCGGCAAGGTCGACACTTAGAAAAAATCAGGCCTTTTTCCTGTCTGTGATTGATGCCGGGGTCTCCGGAGCTGATACCCGCACCGGAGTCTCCCGGCATGCATCCGAGGCAGGAAAAATGCATTTAAAGGCCACTTCATTACCTTAGCGGCTAATCGGGAGCAGGGGGTCCCCCGAGCTGAACCGCATTGATTTGTGGCTCAGGGACCCCTGCTTCCCGAGTTACAGGCCCCGGTATGGGGCATCGGAGGCCAATGTCGCCGCCATCTTTATAGCGTCCACGACGCGACGTGGGCTCTATAAAGATGGCGGCGACACTGGCACCCGATGCCCCATACCGGGGCCTGTAACTCGGGACGCAGGGGGTCCCTGAGCCACAAATCAATGTGGTTCAGCTCAGGGGACCCCCTGCTCCCGCACAATATTATTAAAAATACCTTAAGGCTGCTTAATTACCATAGCGGATAGCCGCTAAGGTAAGGAATAATTGTTTATTTATATGTGTGTTTTACTCATAGTGTAGATGTGCAGAGGGTCTCCGGAGCTGAACCGCTTTGGTTTTAGGTCCGGGGACCCCCTGCTTCCCGAGATACAGGCCCTTTTATGGGGTGCCGGTATCCCTCTGCTTTGTTTACATTCCGCGGTCACGTGATCGGGACCTTTAAATGCAGAGGGATACCGGCACCTCATAAAGTGGCCTGTATCTCGGGAAGCAAGTGGTCCCCGGACCTCAAACCAATGCGGTTCAGCTCCGGAGACCCCCTGCACATGTACACTATGAGTAAAAGTTGTTTAGAAAGATTTTTATTTTGCCGATGTTTGCTCAGAGAGAGTGGTGGATCTCTCTCTGCTGCAAACACATATCGGCTGAAACGGCCTATCGGCAGGTTATCGTGAGACATTCTGTTTCACCACCGGCTCATCTGCGTTTTGCTTTCGCAGTGATTCACCAGAGATTCGGCCCTTATTGAATACTGCGAAGGCAAATCGCCAAAATCATGCTGATAGTGAACACTTGCCGAGAGCACTTTTTCGGCGCTTACTGCATGAGGCCCTAGGTCACATAAACATCTCTACCACAAACCCACCTGTAGACTATATGCAGTAAACCCCAAACTGCATAGACTTTGTTCTTTGTACTAAGAAGTACATTGCTATTTTTTTTAGTATTGAAGACATTTGCCAAATGTTTGAGATATTCTACCCGTGTTTCATGTTACAGAGATATCAATCTTCAAGAACCAAAACCTAAGATATATGGAGGTTCTGAAAAACATTTTTATGGAAAATTACTGATTGTTTATGTTAGTAAAACTCTAGGGAAGTATATGAGGAACGCTTATACTAAAAATCAGTGTGACAGACAAATCAGCGAGACACAGATAATCAGTGAGAGTTGTCAGGTCTGTGATTAATTATTTAGATAATTACAGGGTAAATAAGAGGGTTTGTGGAAGCAGGAGCAGGGCCTCTGACAGTTTTTACAGGGCCAAGGAAAGATTACTGACATGCGCCCCTGGTTGATGAGGGGGAGGGGGGTGCTGAAGGTACGGTTTGATGGCAGTGCCGTCGGTGCCCTGCGCTCTTCCCCATAAAAATTCAACTGATTCATGGGGGAGAGTGCAGGGCCTCTGTAGGTGTCTCTTACCTGGTCTAGCGGGATCTCCCGGCTTATCCCCTCTTGCAGCGTCACATCATGGCAATACGACATTAAATGGTGCTGTGTTTCCATGTCAAACATGACGCCGCATGGCTTTGTGACGTCACATGACACCACAACGTCTGAGGAGGAGAAAGACCTGCCGGGTCAGGTTAAAGGCCTCGTGAAAGCTCCTGCAGCCGGTCCTGAGTGATGGGAGGACTCGGAGTACATGTTCATCCAGCGGCAGAGGATAACATGCAGCACGGGTCCATGTGGGGCAGGTGGAGGGGTGCAGGCCCACGCAATGAGGAAATTTCACTCATTTTTGAGCAATGGGAACTGTTAAAAAACTTCAGCGAAAAACAGAAAATATATACAGAAGAGTCTCAAAACATTTTGCAAAGCATTATTTGAAGACATTCCCATTTTTCTACTTCCTGCCTGTTATTTCAGAACTCAAACAAAAGCTTCGCCTTTTGTATGAACATGTCTCTGCTTGGACCTGCTGTACAACTGGAATACATAATAGTTTTTCACTCATCAAAAAATGTTTACTTGATACTTAGATTCTTCTCTTCTGTATATGTACTGATCATTAAAATAAAATGACCATTTTTCGCTTTTAAAACTGCCAGGGAAGACTGTCGGTGACTTCAAAGATTGTGAATTGATGAGCCCTATTTCACTGACCTTGTGTGCTCCTGTTTCAGAAATGTTATACAGTATCTCTACATTCCGCATCAGTGGTATGCCTGTAAATATGCTGATTAATAGGAAAGTTCTCTATCAGAGTATAAATGGTTACATTTTGATTGTAAGGCTTTTAAAAAGCAAACCTTGCATAATATTTACTGCTTTGTGTTAGACAACTTAAGTTTTCAGTAGAGAGGGGCAATTTTTTTTTTGCATGTTTAGATCCACCCCGGATCAGCAGGTTTCTTCGAACCGCTGATTTCCGCGAATCAGTCTCAAAAAGACAAATCTGCAGTTTCTGATTTTTTTTTGATTTTTTTTTTAGAGAGCAATCCGAATTCCGAGCCAGGATTATTAAAAATCTGGACACAGATTAATTCACAGACAGGATCTCTCTCTCTCTCTTTCTTTCCTTGCTTTAATCCGTGTGTGGATATTTAACACCAGGTGGAGTATTTTGTATTACTACAAATGCCTTTGAGAGTTGTGTAAAAAAGCTGCCCAAACTAGTCGACTTTTCAAAACCTGATGGTAAATGTGTCATACTGTGTAGTATATCACATTGTATCGTTATATCAAGTTGTATTGTACTGTTTAGTAATCACAAGGAGTGATTATATGAAGCAACCAAAGGAGTTAATGGCAACATTGTATGTGTTTGAGGATTGGACCTCGGTCTCGCCCCGTGACACGTCCCGTGACGCATTGGGTGACGCCCCTCGCTCGTGCACTGCGCGCAAGCGCCGCAGTACACCTGCCAGCACCGGACCTAGGCTCCGCCCCCACACTGCCTCCCGTGACGCAACAGAGGACGCTCCTGTCTCCACTACACGTCGGCGTCGCATGACCAGAAACACTTGAGGGGTTAATGCTAATTCCATTCATTACTCCACAGCTGAGATACTCTCCACCCCGCCTATCAGTATACAGTCTATCTGTGATGACTCGCTGCCTGCAGGCTTCCCATTGGCTCTCTGTGCTTTATAGGCTATTTTAAAATGTGAGTGCATTACCTTAAGGTTTTATATTTTTACTAAATAGTATTACACTATTTGTGCTCTTTATTGTTATCTCCCCCACACGATATAAATCTGAACGGAGAAGAAACGTCCCCAAAGTACAGCAGGGATCCAGCAGCGGGACGCCAATCTTGAAAAGGGCCATTCCTGGCTCCAATCCACCTCGAGAGATCCAGATCAAGTTTTTATGGAGAAAGGCTGGATTTACTTCAAATAATTGTGAGTGTGTCTCTTACCATGTACGCAAAACCCTATACGGACATACTACTCTATGTTCTCCCTCCCCCTTTCCCCCCTTCTCTTTCTCTGCGCCTAGGTCATCTCCATCGTCCAAATTCGCTCGGCTATTGTGGGGTCGAAGACCTCATTGGCAGACCGGTATTGTCTATTCATTTTTGATTATTAAAGCTCGGCTAACTGTATGTGTGTGTGTATATATGTTCATAACATTTTTTGGCACACAATGTTACACCAGCACAGACTCGGAAGTTGATTATATTTATATATATATATATAATCAACTTCTGAGTCTGTGCTGGTGTAACATTGTGTGCCAAAAATGTTGCAGCTAATTTAATGTATCAAACATTTATCAAGGTATTAAAGAATGTAATAGTGTCATTGTCAGATTGCTATTATTCTGTGGAATCAAGTTACTGTATCTCTTGTCCACCCACATACTGTATGTGTAGATTTCTACAGTTCATATATTTAGCAGATCAGATTTGTGTGGATTACTGTCTCTTTATCAGGAATTTACAGCATCCTCACTTTTAAATTCATTCAGTGTATATTGTACACAAATTATAATTAGTAATACAGTATATTTTTAGATAGAGCAAAAATGTATCTAATAAGCACTTTCTAATGTCATGTGGCCTTTGTTTTATCTGCTCTATTTAGATTGTACCTCCTGAGCATCACCATGTGCTGCAGTAAGCAGATATCTTCTCCTGGTATGCCTGTTCAGCAGCACTGGGAGAAGGTTACTTTGAATGGCTTACCTCTGTAGAGCTCAATAAAATGAAGAGTACTTCAGGTAGTTCCACAGCTTTTCTCCTACAGCAAAAGCTGCTAGAAAAGGCTAAAAGAGGTTGGGATGTCTACAGCTCGTACTTCTGCAAGTTCTGTATGGCCATTTTCATAACAGAAATCCTTGAACTATGATGTAAACATAAAGACACGGAGGCACCTTATTGCAGTAATTTATGCTCATGTAGCACCTTTGCTAATTTGGCTCACTGAGTTGTAGTCCCTAAGGCAGTATATGGGTTAATTTTCCCTAGGCCTTAGTATGTTACACATTTTGTGTACTAATGCTGGAGTTTTGTATCTGGCACCGCCTTAGTTCTGGAAGATGCCAGAAGGTCACCTAGTATGGTGTGACCTTATTGTAATATTTGCCCAGCATCAGGGGTGGGGTAGTATATCCAACTATGTTATATAAGACAGGGTTCAGCCCTATCATCTTTGGATTTCCAGAGGGTACCAGAGGAGGAGGGGGAGAGGGTTTCCCAGGCTTTTCTAGCCAGTAAGGAGGACACCATTTATTGTTTTTAGTATAGGGCCAGTATCCCAGTATTAGGGGCTCCGTAGAGATAGTACTTGTAAGAACCTACAGTACAGTAGAGAGTAGTTCCCAGCTGCAGGGCTAAGAAGAGACCTGGGTGGGCTGCTGGTAATTCCTGGATGATAGGATCTAGTTCTGTACCAAGCAGGGCAAGAAGTTCTACAGAAGAGATGGATCACTACAAGTCTCATAGTGTGAGGAACTAAAAGTACCAGTCTCAAGATACTAAAAACCCATTGTGTTGCTGCTACCAGGTTATGTTCAATAAACAGTTAAATGTTCCTGGTGCTCTCTATTTTATTCATCTACTCCTTGCCAAGAGCCAGCATGGATCCTCAGCTCTGAGAAGAACTAGGTAATCGCTGAGCACCCACGTACAAGCACCAATCCTGCTTAAAGGGACAGATACACAATGGGGGCTATATATTTGTATGTGCAACCTATCCTTCATGCCGGTGAAGACGGTGTGGGGGGGGGGGGAGGGAGGGAATAGGGGTGTTACACTGATATTGACAGATTTACTAAGTTGTGAATGTATTGTACTTTTGTGTGCACTGTTGCTGTTTACTGGCATAAGTGAAAGCAAAACTGCTGAATATAGACAATAGCTTAACTAGGAGTGCAACAAAAATTCATATTGCGGGTTGCAAAGTTTTTTTGGGTATGTCTACATTACAATCTGTTAGAGCATGCACTGTATCCAGGCATTTTTCTTACATGCCGGCCCTAGTCCCACGACTTCATGACGTCTCTGCATTCTCTGAGGGCTCGTTGTCATGGCAATGCATCGCCATGTGACATAGTTTTGCCATATTGACGCAGCATCACATGACGCCGCAACATCGATGGAGGAATGCTGCTCTCCTACAGAGGCCCCGCGCGCTCACCCGGCAATCAGTTTCATTGCTGTGGGGAAGAGCGCGGGGCCTCTGTAATTCTTGGGGGCTGCAAATGCACCCTTGCACCCCCCCCTCCCCAAGTTGTGCTATTGAGCCTATCCAATCACACATTAGCTTACAGTTTTATATTGTCACCATAACAATAACCCTTATACTCCATTATTACATTCAGTTCAGCAGTAGACCACTCATCTGTTTTTTGAACAATATGCTTTTAATAAATTCAGAAGACCCCACAGAATATGTGTCTTCTACTCTACAGGGAAACATATTGCTTGCATGCGTGGGACACCCACTTTCCATCGTTACATTATAATCTGTACACTATCCATCTCCCACTGAGATCTTCTTTATTTGATATCACCACTAATACACATTAATGCCATTCAGAAGTTTCTTTCAACGGCCAGATGCAAACACTGTAACAAGTAACCTATGTACCGTAGCTGCATGACACATAATAATAATGAGCCATGTTTCACGAGAGCTTGGAATACTGTATAATACAGCTTTCTCATGTCACAAAGCGTGCATGCAGGATACATTTCCCTGTATTTCCATTTACTGGTTAGAATTGAGAGGGCACAGCAATAGTGGCATCACGAATAATCCAGATCATTATAATTTTTTTAGAACTTATACAGTAGCATACTGTGTATATATATATATATATATATATATATATATATATATATATATATATATATATATATATATCTTCTTTTCTCTATCAATCGTTTGGATTAAATCTGTGTAACCCAGGCTTATTTTATTATAGAAGGCTGTGGTCCATAGTGTGGCTTCAACCTGTATTAGAGGTGTAGAGGCATACATTAAACCAAGAGAGGAGAGATTACTGTCAAGTTTCATTTAGGGAGGCAAATGAAAGCCCAGAACGCTGTAGAAACTGTCTCATAGTGAGTCCTGATAAGTAGCTGTTTAAATGGACAAAAGTTTGCCCAATGAGTTAGTAATTGACAGAAAGGGATTTAATCGATACATGTGTTTGCTATGCGTTCATTCCCTGAGTGAGTCATCTTCCCATAACATTGACCCAACGCTGATGATTCACATAAACCTTGTCTACAAGCAATGTTCTCATTTTCCCACCTGAATTGAATGGTATTGATCCAGGAAAGTGTTGGTTATGTTCTAGAATCTGTCTCGGGTTAGCAAATCCCTTGAGATCCTAGATCCACTGAAACGACAAGAATATGTAAGATAAATGCCATTAATCTCCTCATGATCCAATGTTATCAAATATAAAAACATTTCTTTTTTTGAGACTTTAGGCTTAAAGTCAGCATACTTTGTTAAATCAGAGTTAGTTTTGGACCCGGTAACGGGAAAACAAACCAATGAGTGCTTTTACTGCAAAGTTATGGCCTACAGTAAGTCCTCAACATTGCAACAAAAACAAATCAGAGTTAATTTTGGACCCGGTAACGGGAAAACAAACCAATGAGTGCTTTTACTGCAAAGTTATGGCCTACAGTAAGTCCTCAACATTGCGACAAAAACAAATATATATATATATATATATATATATATATATATATATATATATATGTTGATCGCCATATGGTAATTAACCGACAAGTAGGAGTTAATTACAACAAGCGATGCAATAGGGGATGGGACTCATATATTTCTCCCGTAGGGTCTGTAATAAGAATTACATTAATACATTAACCCCCTCACATGCCTGTACTTGCCATTGTATATCACAGCATTAAAGGGGTTAATATCTTCCTAACATTACACTACCTGTTCCCCGTGGCTACCTATGAGGCTAGGTTTGGAAAAATACCCGGGCGCTGTCTCTGTACGATATATATAGGATTTTTAGTAAACAAAAATGAAACGAAAAATAAGAAGTGTATAATTCAGCCTCTAGATTTCACGTGTTTCCTCCGTGGTGCCCCTCTGTGACTCGAAACCCCAGTAGGATCTATCCAGAACCCTAAATGGCAATGGAACAAAAGAAAAAAAAGATGGGGGAGCACAGTGTGAGGAAGAGTATGTGTTTTAGGGAAGGTGTATCTTCTTTCACTGGTGATCAATATGGTGAGATCACCTCAATTGATTCATCAGCTGTAGGGTAAACTTGATGGGTGGGAAAGATATATACATATAAGTGTATATTAAAATGGGTATATAACTCACACGGCCTGGTGTAAGTTCTATTACATCAAGGTTTCTTTCTCAGCTTTTTCTTATGATGTAGGTTGTTGTTCTATTTCTTCTTCTTTACCTCTCGTGGGTTCTTGGATGTTCCTCACCGCTGAGGTAAATTCTTCCTTCTAGAGGTCTCCCTCTCACAGAAAAAGAAAAGTAGTTAAATTGATACAAATGCAAAAGACAACTGTGATGCGGGGAGGTATTATGAGAGTAATAAAAGATAATATCTATCACTCACACGGGCTAATGTGAGTGTTATCCTCTAGTGGTATCTTGGTTTTCACCTGGCAATAGGATAGGAGGGGAAAGGGGGATATGAGATAAAAATAGATTCAAATACTCACATGGACCAGTGTGAGTACACACTGATATAGGTTTCTTTGGCTTCCTTTTTCAATTTTGGAGTCCTTCTGTCTTCCTTATGTCCAGCATAGATATGATTGCTTCATGCAATAATAGGATATAAACCACAGGGTGCAATTCGTGGCCAGGACGTACAATAGCTTTATTTTAAATAAGCAAAACAAACTAAACGTGATGCACAAAAACAAAATTATTAAAACTTATGATAAAAGAAATAGAGCATTAAAAAAGTGCTAAAAAGACATAAGGAGTCGCTCAGTGGTGGGTGGTAGGTAATCTCTTTCTCCGCGTCCGGATTGAGAGCTACGACATCACTTCCGGCTCCTCTATGGTTGCTGCAACTGTCCAAGGTAATGAGCTACACGTTTCACCCTGTGCAGGGCTTCCTCCGGCTCTTTGAATGGGGATGGGCCAGGTATTGGCTGTTTATATATGTTAGCTGGCCAATCCCCCTCCTTTTTCAATTATATCTTCTTTAACTGGAATCCCAGAGCGCCGCCATCTTTTGAGGTGCGCGCGCATCTTTGACTGGAATCCCTGACCGCCGCCATCTTTTGAGGTGCGCACGCACCCTAGAGTAAGCTGCGCGCGCATCCTAGCCCTTTTGTTCTTATATGTTGTAGTGAAAGATAGAAGTTCTAATTTCTACCACAGTTGAGGTTGCGCGGGCGTCTGGGAACAAGTTGCGTGCGCATCCGCACATATTTGCATTGCTGGCTAGAGTTAAAAAGTATATGTATACATTGTTATACATTACTTTGTGAATAGTAAAAACCCGGATATTGTGGGTATAGACGAACTGATATATAAATGAAGGGTGATGTGATGAATCCGTGAGTGAAATATGGTGTAACTAAAGTGTATATAGTGTGTATATATAAATTCAACATGAGAAATCAAGTAATATATTTGGTGTTAAAAACACCTTATAGTGCTTAAAATAAAAGTTAATATAATCTAAAATATAGAATTGTGATATGGGAAAATCTAACTAATTTATCATGTGACAAGTGTTAAGTTTAATATAGATATAGAAATAGAAATAGAATTACAAAGGATATAGTGTTTGTGTGAAAATAAAATATATAAAACTAGTGTTAATTAAAAATTGGTGCATCAAAATTGATTATTTTTAGTCCCAATGTTCAAAAATGAAACAAATGTCCAGACATGTGGGATAGCCACATATATATACACAGATGTCCTTCGCGTAAATGTCAGAGATCTGTGGTAGGAAAGAAGGCAAAGTTAATGAATGCAATATGTCCGTAATGGTTCAAAATGTGTATTTGTTCTTATCTTATACATCAGACTCAAAGGGTATATATAATACCAACTGCATATAACCATGTCATGATATCTGTAGTGTTGATGTAAAGAATAAGAACAAAATGATGTATAAGGGAATGAATGAATGGATCAATAAAATTAAAATGAATCCAGGTGCTAGAGGGAGATGGTGGGAGGTCACATGAAAGCCCCCAGGTCTATGTCTATATTAAGACCTCTAGGGGTTAACATCTTGAGTCTGTAAATCCAGTAAGTCTCTCGTTGGCATAAATTCCGTAGCCTATCTCCTTCTCTCCAATGGTTGTCTTCCCTCTCTATACCTTTGTACTGTATGTCAGGCCATCTGGATTACCTTCATGGAACAAGCTAAAATGTTTAGAAACGCTATGTGTCATAACTTTTTTCCGTATATTGCCCATGTGTTCCGGCACGCGGACCCTCAGGGGTCTTGAGGTGCGGCCCACGTACTGGAGACCACCTGGGCATGACAATAGGTACACAATGTGATCGGTGCGGCAGTTTAGGGTTTGTTTAATTTTGAATTTTTCTTTAGTAACATTAGAAGTAAATTCAGATCTCTCTCCCTTAGATACCTGCTTACAGGCCTTGCATCCAAAACACCCAAAGAAGCCTATCGGTGGAGGCAGCCAACTCTGGATTTTGGACTCTTCCTCCTTTCTAAAGACACTGGGAGCCAGTCTAGATTTTATGCAGGGAGCGTTTCTGAAAATAACTCTCGGGACAGCAGGGACATGGTCCTTAAGGACGGGGTCTGTCTGAACCACGTGCCAATGTCGTTTTATGATCTGAATTTTCATAGCATCTGTGCTATATGTAGTATTAAATTGTGTTTTATAATCTGTTCTTATTTTTGATTTCTGATATCAATAAATTATTGCGTGGGATTGAATTGATTTTTTCTACTGCTGACTTAATGCGTTCTGGTTGGTATCCCCTCTCTAGAAACCTCCCCTGTAATGTGTGTACTTGATCTTCTGATCTCCTGTCTTCTGTACAGTTCCTTTTGACTCTCTGGAATTGACCATACGGTATATTGCTGAGCCACTTGGGATGGTGACAGCTTGTTGTGAGTAAAAAATTTGTTGCATCCGTCGGTTTAAAAAAGGTTTTGGTCTTAATTTCTGAGTTCTCTACATAAATTGTGAGATCAAGGAAATTAATGTTAGCCTGGCTGTGTTCCGATGTGAACTCTAGGGTTACATTGTTACTGTTAATGTATCCAATGAACTCCTTCAGTTTATTCTCTCCTCCCCTCCATATAAAGAGTACGTCATCTATATGTCTGTGCCAGGAGACCAGGTTTGCGCCAAATGTGTGGTCAGACCAAATGTTGGTCTCCTCCATCTGCCAAAATTTTTTTTGCATAACCGGCGCAAACCTTTTTTTGTTTTATTACCTATGAGGCAAGTAAAGTATTGCATGGCAATGCTTTACTAACCGCTAAGACAAACAAGGGGTTAACCCTTACCACCCCCACCCCCCACGGGGCCTAACCATTCACCCCGGGGCACCATTTTTAATGACATCACTGATTTTGCCAACCAGAGGGAAGCTTGGTTAGCAAAACCAGTGATGTAATTAAGAATAATCGGAATCACATTTTCCAGCAACTAATCCAATTGATATATATTTAAATATCATCTATTGTAACTGTATTAATGTATGTATGTATGTCTTTATTTATATACAGTAGCGCCATTAATGTACGTAGCACTTCACTGCAGTAATACACGTTATAATCTCTCTTCTTACCTCTCCCATCGTACTTTCAGTGTCTCTTCTGCTAACACCTCCTCCTCTATCGATCTCTCTGTGGGGGTACCCCAGGGCTCTGTCCTGGGACCTCTTATTTTTTCTTTGTACACAAACTCTCTCTAGATGACCTAATCACATCTAGGGTTCAAATATCACCTCTATGCTGATGACACACATTTACTTTTCATCTCCCGACCTTACACCTGCTGTACAGACCAACGTTTGTGAATGTCTCTCTGTATCATCCTGGATGGCCCTCCGTCGACTTAAACTTAACATGGCAAAAACAGAGCTCCTCATACTTCCTCCCAAACCTGGCCTTACTACCTCCTTCCACATTACTGTTGGAAGAACTATCATTCACCCAGTAGCCCAAGCACGCTGCCTAGGGGTCACACTTGACTCCTCTCTCACATTCTCCTCTCATATTCAAAACTTTTGTAAAACCTGTCACTTTTTCCTCCGCAATATTACAAAGATACGCCCTTTCCTCTATTGCTCGACTGCTAAAACAAGCCCTCATTCTCTCCCATCTCGATTACTGTAACTTCCTGCTGTCCGGCCTTCCTGCCTCTCAACTGTCTCCCCTACAATCTATCCTAAACGCTGCTGCCAGAATCACTCTACCATTTCCTAAATCTGTCTCAGCATCTCTCCTGCTGAAATCACTCTCCTAGCTGCCTATCAAATCCTGCATCTTGCACTCAATTCTCCTCACGTTTATAGCTTTACACTCTTCTGCCCCTCCTTACATCTCAGCCCTAATTTCTCGCTATGCACCATCCTGACTCTTGAGTTCTGCTCAAGGATGTCTTCTCTCTACCCCTTCTGTATCTAAAGCCCTCTCCTGCCTTAAACCTTTCTCACTGATTGCCCCACACCTCTGGAATGCCCTTCCTCTCAATACCCGACTAGCACCCTCTCTATCCACCTTTAAGATCCACCTTAAGACACACTTGCTTAAAGAAGCATATGAGTAGCTCTGTGGCTTATGATTCATAAAGCTTGGCACAGACGCACTTACCAGAATGCCCTCTTACTGTCTCTGTACGTTCTTCCTACCTACCAATTAGATTGTAAGCTCTTCGGAGCTGGGACTCCTGTTCTGAAATGTTACTTTTATGTCTGAAGCACTTATTCCCATGATCTGTTATTTGTATTTGTTATCTAAATCAGGGTTTCCCAAACTTTTTTTTCCGTGACCCTGTTATTTTTGAACTTCTCCTTCGTGACCCACTAAATAATTTATCGCCTATACTGGCCTATAGGGCCTGCACAGACACACACACACAGCCACTGATACACACACACACAGCCACTGATACACACACACACACACACAGCCACTGACAGACACGCAGCCACTGACACACGCAGCCACTGACACACACACTGATACATACACACAGCCAGGGAGCCAGGGGCACTTGGGTGGGTGGGAGGGGGCCAGGGGCACTTGGGTGGGAGGGAGGGGGCCAGGGGCACTTGGGTGGGAGGGAGGGGGCCAGGGGCACTTGGGTGGGTGGGTGGGAGGGAGGGGGCCAGGGGCACTTGGGTGGGTGGGAGGGAGGTGGCCAGGGGCACTTGGGTGGGTGGGAGGGGGCCAGGGGCACTTGGGTGGGTGGGAGGGGGCCAGGGGCACTTTAGGGAGGGGGCCAGGGGCACTTGGGTGGGTGGGAGGGAGGGGGCCAGGGGCACTTGGGAGCCAGGGGCACTTGGGTGGGTGGGAGGGAGGGGGCCAGGGGCACTTGGGTTTGGGACCAGGGGCACTTGGGTGGGTGGGAGGGAGGGAGGGGGCCAGGGGCACTTGGGTGGGTGGGAGGGAGGGGGCCAGGAGAACTTGGGTGGGTGGGAGGGAGGGGGCCAGGGGCACTTGGGTGGGTGGGAGGTTGGGGGCCAGGGGCACTTGGGTTGGTGGGAGGGAGGGGGCCAGGGGCACTGTGGGAGGGGGCCATGGGCACGTGGGTGGGAGGGAGGGGGCCAGGGGCACTTTGGGGGCCAGGGGCACTTGGGTGGGTGGGAGGGGGCCAGGAGCACTTGGGTGGGAGGGGAGGGGGCACTTGGGTGGGAGGGAGGGGGCACTTGGGTGGGAGGGAGGGGGCCGGGGGCACTTGGGTGGGAGGGAGGGGGCCGGGGGCACTTGGGTGGGAGGGAGGGGGCCGGGGGCACTTGGGTGGGAGGGAGGGGGCCGGGGGCACTTGGGTGGGGGGGAGGGGGCTGGGGGCACTTGGGTGGGAGGGAGGGGGCCGGGGGCACTTGGGTGGGAGGCAGTGACTGGGTGGGGTGACTTACCTTGCTGCTGGACGCTTTCCCCTGCTGCTCCCGATATCCCCTGCTGCCCGGGACGGGAGGTGGGCTTGGGGGCATGGGAGGTGGGCTCCGGAGGGGGTGCCACGGGAAGTGAGCTCGGGAAGCTGGCCGCGGGGGGAAGCGGGCCGCAGTAGGAGCTTGTACTTCCCCCTCCGTCCCACGTAACTTGCGGGCCGCAGTAGGAGCTGGTACTTCCTCCTCCGTCCCACGTTGGGAGCGGGGGGGGGGGGGAGGAAGGGAGCGGGCCCTGCACAAGCGCTGGGCCGCGGGGGGAATCGCCGCCATTTTTTTCAAATTGAGCAAGGGGGACGGGAGACACCGCGCGGCCAGCCTCGCTGCGACCCGGCAATTTTGGTGCCGTTGCTCGGTGCCGGGTCGCGACCCACCATTTGGGAAACGCTGATCTAAATGATTGTCACGTTTATTACTACTGTGAAGTGCTATGTACATTAATGGCGCTATATAAATAAAGAATTATATTACATTACAATAACAAATAACATATAATGGGGAAAGTGCTTCAGCCATAAAAATGACATTTAGGAAAAGGAGTCCCTGTCCAAAGAGCTTACAATCTAATTAAGTATTTATACATCATCTCACTGTTTTATTTGATGTATTTTTTGTGTGTATATTTGCCAAAAGCCCTATTAGCCATGTTTGGTATGCGGTTAACCCCTTGCTTACCTTAGTGGTTAGTAAAGTATAGCAATGCTTTACTAGCCTTTCAGGTATCCAAGGGGGTAGATAGTGCAATGTTAGGACATATTAACCCCTTAGTAGCCCTCAGTGGTCAACTAGTCATACCGCATGAACCCATTTGGGCCACTATGGGATTCATATCTAGCTAAATGTTCATGTTATACATTTGTGTCCCCTATTCTAGGTTGGTTTGCATGATCTGGCATAACACTGCTTTTTTGGACAATAATCAATACATTTTTGTATATCGCTGTTTGATGACTTTAGACTTTAGACCCATGCAGCAAGTTTTGTAGTAGTTTACGGTTAGATAATGCCTATCTAACATAATAACACCAAGTATTAAATAATGAAGGAAATAGTTATACTGACGTTAGTCAACCTGTCATGAAAACAGTAAAAATAGATTAACCCTAAATGGAAGGAAAATATTTAATGTCTGTAACCAAGATGTTTTTAAAAATAAAGAATACCTATAATTGTGGTTTAGCTTTAGAACAGACGAGATATAGGGTCCTATTCTGGTAGTTTCGATAACTTTGCTGCCATCTCGAACACTGTGGCATGTTCCAACCGAACGGTTTGGCATTTGTGATATCACGGTATTCAGAAAGAATCTGAAACCATCTCAAACCGTGAGGTAGGAAAATGCCAGTACCGCTCGGCGTAGCAGCGATGAGATCTCGGCCTCTCTCAAAGTTCTCCCCATGCGATCTGGCAGCAGTCTCCCGGCACAGCTCTCACAGGTGATCGGAATGTTTCTATTTAAATTTTAATACTGGTATGCGGGAGCAGGGGGTCTCTAGAGCTGACCCACATTAATTTCAGTTCCGGGGACCCACTGCTTCCTGAGTTACAGGCCCCGGTATGGGGTGCCGGTATCTCCTATGCATTTAAATGTCCCAGTCATGTGACACGGGAGATTTATTTGTGAGTGTACCACGTGGTATATCTCACAATCTGATTGGTTGAAGTACCATGTGATGGCAGTCATTTTTTTTCAAGGATGTGATTTAATTCCTATAAGATTGTCACATTCTTTAAAAAAATAGAAGATGCCTCACATGGTATATCTCACAATCCGATTGGTTCCAGTAACGTGATGGCAGCCATTTTGTTTTAAGGATGGGACGTTCCTCCCTTGAAGATGTGACATCCTTAAAAAAAAATTAAAAAAAGAACAATGACACATGGTACAGCATCCAATCGGATTGGAGCTGTACTATCTGACACTCCAATGTGATGTCACGGGCCTTATACAAAGCCTATCCAGTCTCATTTGACCTTAAGAAGCCGATGGGACAACATCCGCCTATGGATTACAATGGACAGATGAAGATAAAGAAAAAGAAAGACTAACCTGCTGTTGAGGATCACTGCGTCGAGGGTCAAGAGGTTCCTGCTACTTTTTAATCGACTCTAAATCGGAGGGTGAAGACGTCAAAAGTAAGAAAACATTGATTGTATTTTTTTGCATTGTGTTTTTTTGATGCTTAGTTTTTTTAATTGTATGTTTTTATCTTGATTTTTGTTATTGTGGTTTTTTATATCTTGGTTGTTGTTGTGTTTTTTTTTCTTGATTTTTGTTATTGTGTTTTTTTTGCTGATTGATTTTTGTTATTGTGTATTTTTTGGTAATTGGTTATTTTATTTGTGTATTTTTTACTGATTGTTTTTTTTGATTTGTTATGTATTTTTGGTGCTGTTGTTGTTTTTTAAGGTTGTCAATTGACTGCCATAGTGGCAATCATGCGAATATTATATGGGCATAATGTTCCACTGTGCAAATCAATGGGTAGGGGTTGGGGGTAGTTGCCCTGGGGAGGGGTTAGGCCTCCTGGGTGGGTAGCGGGGGAGGGGTGTTAACCCCTTAATTGCTATAGTGGTTACTAAACGCAAAGGTGATTAAGGGCTATTAGTTGTTTTTTTATTGTATTGTTGCTGCCCACGAAGGATATGGATGTGGAGGACGGTGATGAGGATGGCCTTTATCCCGGCAGGGAATGTTTATTGTGGGTAGCGGTGGTGGGTGAAGGTGGTATTTGGCCCATGGTAGGTGTCTATGCCTACCGGGTGGGTAGCGGGAGGGGTTAACCCTTTCATTACCTTATCGGTAGTAGCCACTAAGGTAATGAAAGGGTTAACTCCTCCCAGAACCTCCCCCTGCAAGTCCTAAACACCCACCAACGGACATGAGAATAATATATAAAGCATCTCAAGTTGGAGAGTAAAGATCTGCCTGCACTGACAAGGTTGACAGAATGAGATGAGTGAAAAGCGACCAATTTAAGATTCCAAGGAATATGAGAAGAAAGGTGGATGCAGTGGGAGAGAATGGGAGTAAGTAAATGAAATGCAATGGGAGTGAAAATGATGAGCTAGAGAAAAGTAGGTGTTCTTATTAAATGTAGGTTCTAACTAGCGACTCCTTGCGGATTGACAGAACTTTGTGAGGTTAGAGAGGAAAATAGTAAAATATACTATTTAATCTGGGTCATTTTACTATTGTTCACTTATTTTTAAATAATAAGGCCTGACTG
This sequence comes from Ascaphus truei, assembly GCF_040206685.1. NCBI lineage: Eukaryota > Metazoa > Chordata > Amphibia > Anura > Ascaphidae > Ascaphus > Ascaphus truei. The sequence goes on along the minus strand of NC_134490.1, from coordinate 79,783,432 downwards.
ATGTTTTGCAGATGTACTAAGTTACGTTTGATTTCACTGTGACTTTCACTACCCAACTGTGTGTCTGTGTAGATACTAGTGAAAGTGCACTAAGTAATTTATTGAAAGCTCTCTAGCTAATAATCAGTATTCTGCTTATTTATATAATTTAAAGTGAAACTCAGATGACCTACAGTCCCAAATTTCCTCCATGTGGAAGGTTTGATAAATATTCTGGCCCCGGGACCACTTGACCCAGGTCAGTTTATGAATATTCAATAGTGGCTTACCGAAGCTACAGGGCTAGATTCACTAATGGTTGCTACTGCTGTGTTAAAATTTGGTATTATTAAAGAACAGGGTTGTGGCAATATTTTATTGAATTACCACCACATTTACTAAGAAATATGCATTCATAAATGGGTTGCGATATGTAGCTACATTCAAAAATGCAGTAATTCTGTGGTAAATAATGCAATAACTAGTTGAAATCAGCATTAATCAGCGCTAGTGTGACAATTATGAAGTGGAGGAGTGTGGCAGAAGTCACACTTTTCTACAATAGCGTTATGTAATAGGATGTCTTATAAAACCATATGCAGAAAATGCTTTAACCCATTGATGCCTGCGGCTACCAATGTATTGCTAAGGAATACCTTCAGGCACCAAGAGGGTTAACATACAACATAAGCACACTAAAAATAAAAACATAATATCCAAATGTGCATATATTAAGCCTTCAGTTGCCCAAGCAGCCAGCTTGTCATATTCATATATTAATGTAAGTTATACATTGGTAATATTATGTATTTTATAACTAGATTGGTTGATCTTATCATGCTTGTGTATATAGTAGTCATTATATATATATATATAGTCAAGATAGGCTTAATGACAGACTGGGCTAGGTGATAAAAACTGGCAATAATTTTTTTTAAGTAGCGCTATATCGCCAAGTATCAGAGTGTAGTGTGAAGTATTCTACTCATTTGCATACTCATTTGCCTGTGTTGATCCAAATGAGTATCATATGAGAGTGCAAATGTCTATTTGTCCACAGAATGTTAACAACTCTTTACCAAGCTTGTCCGCATACAAAATGTTGGCGGTTTATACCAGAGGGTATACAGTTGAGTTGTGCACAAACCTGCAAAATTAATTTGCAATTTGTTTTGCGCTTTTAACCTAAATTGATTCTTTGTGAACTTATAGGGTCAAAGGGGAGACAATGGGTTGCTCAAATAGTTCAGGACACAAGACTTCAGTAGTGATATCCAAAGATATATCTATATATGAAAAGAGAATTCTTAGTTGGAGTGGGCGATACAGGCAAACTAGTGAGACATCTTGTATATTTTTCAGTAAACCCCCCCTGAAGGTCACAGCCAATAATGGTGTCCCACACCTCTGCAGCCTCATTGGAGGTATCTATCAAGATAAGACAATCTTCAGCAAGACATCGTACTCACATATCTTCTTAGATTTGTAATTATTTCAATCCTTTACCACTCTTTGAATCTCTGATGAGGCGTGCAAACCGCAAGAAAGTAAATCGAGGTTCAAAAGCAAAAAAACAGCAGCGCACACCAAAGGGTGCCAGGGTCAGGGTAATAATAAAAAAATATTTATTGAATCATCACCAAAAGGTGGTACACAGACCCTCCTACTCCCTATCAAGGAATACAGAGCTGTCCAGCAATGATCACTTATATACCTATTGAAATTTTTAAATTTGTGCCAAACATCCACAGTGATGTCATGTGCGTGCACACTCACTTCAATACACAGCCGTCGCTCTGTGTGGTGCAGAAGAGACAGAAAAAAAACAAAAAACAGCTGTGTTGGTGCCATGATAACAGAACACACCATCGCAGAACAGCGGACAGCTCCTAACAAAAGGGACAGAACAGCAACATTTGATAATCCCTTCCCCTCTGAGTATCACAAACTAGTTGATTCCACACCAAGGGGGTAGGAACTACCAAAGAAATACATAATGTAACTTTTATTACAGCAGAACACTAAAAAAAAACTTTTGCAGAAAAAAGTCTCATCCATTTGTGAAATACCTCCTTAAAGGTGACAAGCCCTTACAGGAAAAAATAGCATAATATCTCAACACAACCATTGGTAGGGAGGGTAAAAGCAGATTACTTACTTTTTAATGATAAAAACCGCTTTTATATACTTCACCATGTGCGGTTTGCGCTGTTCTCTTGTTTTTTCTATCTCTAGTGTTTAGAGTGTGAGCCACTCTATTTGTTTCAGCTGCAGACACCAGTCCAATCATTTGATACGGTTTTGAATTCAATGTTTAAACTCACTGTTTGTTTAATATTTGGTATTTGGGTATACACCATTGGTTGATTTTAGTCACTTATGTGTTGTATCACCGTTAATCTTTATTAGCTGCGCACTCACAATCACTTACCATTGGTAGGGGTCTGCATGTCTTGAATCTTTTTTGTGAACTAGTTTGCAAAACTTTTAAGGGGTAAAAGTTTCTAAGAAATCACACCTTTCCACTCACCATCGGTTCACAGTTTCGCCAACGGATCATAGCTCAGTCACAATTCACAAGTGATTCGCTAAGCATTTTCTCCTTTGTTCTCCAGCAAAACCCACATTTCAGGCTCTGGATGGGAGTTATCATAAATAATTGAAATGCTTGGTGAATGTTGAATGTTCTGTGACTCAGTGTCAGGGCCCGCCATCGCGGCTGTACCCCTTCGACACCGGTGTATCCCTGACACTCTTACCTTGCCTCTACCAAAATGACCAATATCTGTGCTTGCTTCCTTTGCCTCTACCAAGATGGCCGAAACCTGGAACCAGCCTCAATTCACTGACACTCCAAATTCAGGAAGTGGCTTCACTCTCCCCATTCCAAGAGAATGATATTGGCTAGGCCTTTATAGGAAGCAATTTCCATCCAGCCAGTGCCCGAGGGTGTATGTTCCTTAAGTCCATGTTTGTTCCTGTTTCTCTGTGCTAGCTTTTATCTCTGCTTATGACCCAGACTACGCTATTCTTATCAAGATTCATTCCCAAGGCCTGTGGTCAGATATTGGCACATGTCTAGTATACAGTTAGAGGTCTTTGAATGCCTAATGGACCAGTTTAGTTGCCTTGCCCATAGCATTCAGAACTCTTCAAATAAAATATGACCATTAATATTGATGAAAGTGGAAATGTCAATGGGTTATTTTGGGAAGCTTGCCGCTAATGTGTGCAGTTAGTATCATAAAAGATTGTCAACTGCTATATGATTGATTGCTTGTGACCTTACATTTGTAACTAAGGCTGATGCCTTACAATTAGATTTTTATTCTGGCTGTAAATTCTCCATTCAGTCTTAGTGACATTGAAAAATAAATTGATCACCACCTTTACAGTCCCAGATCACCTTAATAGCAGTCATTTATAATGTTGATCCATCCGTGATTTAAATATGTTCAAGGTTAAAATGTATGAAATAAGTTGTTTCATCAGTGCACATATTTCAAAGGGCCAATATCCTGATTTCTGCATGATATAATTACAGTGAAACATCTTCCCTTCAAAAGCTGTAAAAAGCTGTAAAAATGTGTACATACAGTACACATTTAACACATTATAATAAGTTAGAACTGCTATAAATCTTTTAGGGTAGTTTATATTTGAAAGAAATCATGGCTTTGGCTCGTTTGAATTAAGCATGTCACTGAAGGAATGAAATTGAAATCTGGAGGCCATAGTAACAAAGTGATGAATCTGTCAATTTGGTTTGCAGGGTCTTTTTAAAACTTTTGGGGGAAAATCCCCCAAATTTGCAATCATTTTAATTTTTTTAAGTGAAACTTCTTTGCTGGCTCCTACAGGGTTTTTAGGAGAAAAAATGCATTGCCCTGTAACGAAAAACCGTAACACAAGTGATGTTGCGCTACTATTAGGGAGTGGCTCAGTGAGTAAAGACAGGCTGACACTGAGATTGCTGCAGGGGAGCCTGGTTCAATTCCCGGTGTCAGCTCCTTGTGACCTTGGGCAAGTCACTTTATCTCCCTGATATGCAATGGGAAAAAGCAGGCACCAAATATACAGGATCAAAAAGTAAAGGAAATCCAAAAAGTAAAGGAAATCCAAAAGGAGCGTGTGCCCATTAAAAATGTATTTAAATATAACATCCCTGCCATCCGACCTAAAATACGGGTCCACCTCAGCCAACCCGATGAAAATAGTTGAAGAGTTCGGTTCATTCTATGAATCCTTATATAATGGGGAGAAGGTGGCCCATAATCATAAAACGAGCTGGGCTCTGCGAGATTTCCTGGCCAGCTCAAATCTAAGGAGATTGACAGCTACGGACAGAGAGGCCCTCGGGGCAGATTTCTCTATCGAGGAGCTCTCACAGGCTATCAAAGAACTGAAACCATCAAAGGCTCCTGGGCCGGATGGCTTTTCGGGGTTATATTACAATTTTTTTTGTCAAACTGCTCGCCCCAAGGCTGCTCCAGGTGTTTAACGCAATTTTAGCGGGAGCTCCCATCCCCAGAGAGATGCTGCAGGCGTCCATATCTCTAATCTATAAGCCTGGTAAGGATCCGCTGGATTGTAAAAGCTACAGGCCAATTTCACTAATTAACACAGACATCAAACTGTACGCCAAATTACTGGCCAACAGAATTTGCCCTGTCCTACCCAGATTTGTACACCCAGATCAAGTCGGATTTATTAAAGGCAGGCAGGCAGGCAGCGGATAACACCCGACGATTTATTGATCTGATAGAATTGGCTAATAAAACAAACACCCAAAGTATGTTACTAAGTCTGGATGCTGAAAAAGCTTTTGATAGGATAGACTGGCCTTATCTGAAAGAGACGCATGCGGCATTCGGCTTTGGAGATCAGATGAGTGAGGCGATTTTGGCGCTCTACTCAGGCCCTACCGCCAGGGTCATACATCAGGGATACCCCTCTCTGCCATTCCAAATAAAGAGTGGCACGAGACAGGGTTGCCCACTCTCGCCCCTCTTATTCGCCCTATGCATTGAACCACTGGCGGCACAGATCAGAGGCAACCCAGACATCTCAGGGTTGAGCGCTTATGCACAATCTCACAAAGCGGCCCTGTACGCAGATGATATCCTCTTGATTATTACAAAACCCCTCACCTCCCTGCCAAATCTTTTTGACCTGTTAGACAGATTCTCGAGGATCTCAGGGTTCAAAATCAATCAGTCAAAATCTGAGGCGCTGAGTATCAACCTCCCTAGATATACTGAGAAATTACTTCAACTGAATTTCAAATTCAATTGGCAAAAGAAGAGTATCAAATACCTGGGAGTCCACATCACTAAAGATATTACTAGCATTTATAAAGCAAATTATCCCAATCTGATTCGGACTCTAAAATCTGATCTAAGTAGATGGACCTCCCAGAGAATTTCCTGGATAGGCAGGATACATAGCTTTAAAATGAACTTACTCCCCCGTATCCTGTACCTTTTCCAAACACTGCCTATACCTCTCAAACTGAAGGATCTACTCTCACTTCAATCTGAGATATCTAATTTCATATGGGGAGAGAAAAAACCGAGAGTAAACAAATTGAATATGAAAAGACCTGTTCTGGCGGGCGGGCTGGCTAGCGGTGCCCTGTCTGTTATCATACTACAAAGCGGCACAATTAAGCCAAATTGTCCAATGGCAATCCAACCCAAATTCGAAACGCTGGGTGGAGCTAGAAAGCGCGGCATGTACCCCATTGGAACTCCGCAACTTGATTTGGATGCCCAAAACAGCGCGCAAATTTGCTACCATGCCGCTTTCCTCGATGACCAACTCACTGACAGTTTGGGAGGCAAATAAGATGAGGCATTCCCTCACATCAAAACATACCATGATGACCCCCTTATGGAACAATCCTCAGTTCGCTCCGGGCCTAATAGGTAGTAATGTCTCAATTTGGAAGCAAAAAGGTTATAAACGAATTATAGACCTGGAGGGTAATGACCGGAAGGTCAAAACGTTCGATCACATCAGAGAAGAAAAAGATATGCCCCACTCTGAATTTTTTAGATATCTCCAGGTTAGAGCGTTTTACAATAAATCAGCTCCTTATCCCCCATTAACTTCCTTCGAAAAGCTCTGTCTGGCAGAAACAGACACTAAGGGACTTATCTCACAGTTATACGGGGAGGTGGTCTGTTCTGCTGTACAGGGACAACAAACACCCTCCTTCAGATTCCAATGGGAAAATGATCTCGGAGAGGCCCTTGAGGATGAGGAGTGGACGGCCATCTTTTTAGCCACAGCAAAGAGCTCCATTTGCTCCACTCTCAAGGAGAACGCATATAAAGTCCTTATGAGATGGTATCTCACTCCACTGAGATTATCAAGGTTCGTGCCAGGTTCCTCTCCACTGTGCCCGAGACAGTGCGGGGGAACTGCAGACCTGTTACATATGCTGTGGTCCTGCCCGCAGATCTCCTCAATGTGGGAATCAATCAGGAATTGGATACAGAGGATCTTCGACCTAGAAATACCACCGGACCCATGGCTATTCCTTTTGAACAGACCATTAACGGGCCTTACCAAAGCAAGTAATAAACTAATTGCACATTTTGCACTAGCCAAGCGGTGCGAGATCGCAGCATTATGGAAACGCCCCGACATCCCAAATATCCCAAAGATTCGGAATCGAATGTGGTTTATCTGCCAGATGGAAAAGTTAACGAGTTTAGTTAACGACACTGGCACCAACTTTCTAAAAGTCTGGACGCCTTGGCTGGCCTAGACGGATATCCCAGGAGTCGAGAGAGAATCAATTTGACTATGATAGAAACAGATGCGTTCTCCTCGGGAGGGGGTAACTACCCCCAACCTTGAGTCACAGGTCCAGGTCCTATTGCACCCCAGAATCACCACAGGGACATCAAAAGTCGACCCGCTTACAATGCGCTTGGCCACAGCCTAGATCGCTACATTTGAAGACTGGGGTTGGGCCACAGCTGCCAGCCATGATGCCTCCCCCCTCTCCCTCCCCTCCCCACCTCCTTCCCTCTCCCCCCTCCCTCTTTTTTTTATTTTTTTTTATTTTTATTTTATCCCTTTTTCTTTTTTTCCATTTCGGTTTGTGTGTGTATATGATCAATGACATATCTTAAATAATCAATGACATCCAAAAACTTGTTCAGTTAATCTGTTAGACTAAGGTACGCCGTCCGGTCCAGTAGGGCTCGAAAAAACCGGGCGGATGCATCCAATATATGTAATAAGTTTATATTTCATGTAGACAAACTAGAATGTAGAGAAGCAAGGAGCACAGCTGGGTTAAAGATCTGCAGGAAGGGTCCTTAGAAAAAAATGAAGGGCACAACTCCGTTCTAAAACTGAGGGTGGTTTATTGAATAAGTGCACAGGGACAGAAACACAGCCCACACACCGACATGTTTCGTCCCACGGGACTTTATCAAGGTGTATCACATAACACAACCTCCTTACCTTTAATAGCCCCAGTTCGCGCCAAAATCGTCCGATTGAGTACACTGCGCATGCGCACCAGTGACGCGTCGCATCTCCGTGACACCGCCCCCCCTCTGGCACAAGTCCTGGAGAGCAGAGACCACGTCACTGAGATGCGTCCATTTCCACCCTTGACTCATCTCAGTGACGTGGTCTCTGCTCTCCAGGACTTGTGCCAGAGGGGGGGCGGTGTCACGGAGATGCGACGCGTCACTGGCGCGCATGCGCAGTCTACTCAATCGGACGATTTTGGCGCGAACTGGGGCTATTAAAGGTAAGGAGGTTGTGTTATGTGATACACCTTGATAAAGTCCCGTGGGACGAAACATGTCGGTGTGTGGGCTGTGTTTCTGTCCCTGTGCACTTATTCAATAAACCACCCTCAGTTTTAGAACGGAGTTGTGCCCTTCATTTTTTCTACAGGACCCTTCCTGCAGATCTTTAACCCAGCTGTGCTCCTTGCTTCTCTACATTCTGGTTCCTTCTATCAGGACTGCACGCAGTGGAACTTCGCCTGGATGGATTTCGTATTCCTATACACTTAATGGAAAGGTAATGGGCAGTAGCCCTCATTTATTGTTACCTTGGTCCCTATTTAGGGAAGTGTATATGTTAAGGGGGGTAAGCAGGGTAAACCATATCTGCGGTAGTCGTGCTGACTGACCGCTAGGTCCCATGTATATGTCCCCCCTTGACTCTGTATTACACAATGGTGGAATGATTTACTGAAGTTCCCATCTATCTATATGTTGATATACAGCTTGTGAGTCCATACACGTGTATGAGCGTCAATCTCTACGTATACACATGTAGACAAACTACAACGTTTATGTCTTGTTATGTTGTATATTACATCTGTAAAACTCAATAAAAATGTAAGTTATAAAAAAAAAATGTATTTAATGGATTCTTACAAAAATAACAGCAGCATTATGGGGTACAAAGCCCCCCACCAACGCGTTTCGAGCTCAAGCTCTTTTTCAAGGTGAGTTAGAGTACTCACCTACTGTAGCTGTTTTTATAGTCCCCAGAAGCTCGCCATAATTCATCAGCCGTTCACTTCCTGAAACTCTGAGGAGCGACGTCGGCGTGATGACGTCAGTGTGCAGCATAGGGAATACAAACAACATACAAAATTTGCAAACTTTATTGACAATATGAACAAACGACATATCTAATGTTAAAAATAGCAATAGGAGTACCAGATATGTCTTTCTATAGCAAAAAAAACACTATAATGAAGAACAGAAAACAAATTAAAAAGAAATATCATAATAAAGAGAACTATGAGTATTCCTACTAAAAAGAATAAAATACCAAACAAACGGACAGACTTATTAGTAATCAAATAAGAGCATATAATACACTGAATTGTAATTTAAAGTTGTAAAATACATGCACATAAAGAAAAACGTCTTAATCCATTTGAATAACGAAATAGTAGTATAATGTGTTGTATTTGAAAGTGACTTATAATATGGTCAATTTAAAGAATATTTGAAAGATAAATTATAAACGATTATATTGTTTAATCCCATGGGGTAACACTTAGATGGTTTATCTAATCAACATAATATTAATAAAATAGTAGACCATAATAGGGGGTGATTACCTATAGCACAGTTGTAAAAAATATTGATATGCTTTAGAAAAATATATATAAGACAAAATAGTTATAACCTCATTGAATATAAATGTAGACAATATACAAGAATTGAGGAAAAAATTTCTTTCAGATTTCAGGAAAAAATGTTTGGACAATTAATATATTAATTAATCACAATTCACCAAACATAAATCATAAATCAATGTAGAAAGGGTGTCAAGTCCCAATCAGAGTTTAGGCCAAAGGGAATTCTTGTTTTTAATGTAAATATCCGATAAAGCTCGCGCTTATCTAGGAGTTCAGCCCTATTGCCACCTCTGATTGGACTTGGCACCTGCTCTATACCCATATAGGTGAATGCATCAATACTACCCATTCTACAATTGGTAAAATGTAGTGACACCCCGGGTGAATGAGATCTCCTTTTTTAATGAGTCTCATATGTTCCCTGATGCGTACCTTCAGGGCACGTGTGGTACGGCCCATATATTGTTTTCCACATCCGCAATTCAAAACGTAAACTACGAATGTAGTATCACAATTAGTGAAGGACGCAACAGGGAACTCACGACCAGTGACAAAAGACCTAAATGATGAACTGGGTAGCATGTATCTACATGAGATGCATTTGAGACATTTAAAGCTTCCTTTGGGTAACCGTCTAGAATCATTTATTTTACTAGAAAAAAGACTGAGGGAGACTGAATTAGCAATAGTCCTGGCCCTCTTAAACACAAACTGGGGACCTTCCACAAATACATGTTTCAGGAGAGGATCTCCTGAAAGTATATCCCAGTGTTTTTTAATAACATGTTTAATCTGACCTATTTGAGTGTTGCATTGTGTAATAAATAAGGGTTGATTGATGGCCCTCATATTATGAATTGGAGACTTGTTTCTTTGTTTTTGTAATAGTTCTTTCCTGGTAATTTTGTTTACTTCCTCCAAAGAATTCATTAAATCTGTAAGTGAGTAACCTCTATCTTTAAACCTTAAAAAGAGTTCATTAGACTGTTTAATGAAATCTTCATTATTGGAACAGATCCTTTTAAGTCTAATTAATTGTCCCTTTGGTATCTTTTTCAAAAGGGATTTGGGATGGCAGCTGTCAGCTCTAAGAAAAGTGTTCCGTGAATTTGGTTTCCTATAAACATCTGAACTAATAAACATATTAATATCTATAAATAATAATATATCCAGATAATGTATGTGATGAAAATTATACGTGTAAGTGAAGTGTAAATTAAATTTATTTTTATTAAGATAATCAATAAATAATAAAAGTGAGTCTACATCCCCGTGCCAAATAAAAATGAGATCATCTATATAACGCTGGTAAAAAGTGATAAAATGTCGAAAGGGGTTTCTATCGCCAAACATGTGGTCCGACTCCCACCAACCTAAAAATAGGTTTGCATAGGAGGGGGTAAAACTTGTGCCCATAGCGGTACCACGTGTTTGGAGATAGAAAACCCCATCAAACATAAAGTAAAGTAATTATGTGTGAGAAGAAAGTGAATACAATCTAAAATAAAAGTGCTCTGAACAAGTGAAATAGTGGAGTGCTCAAGAAAATGTCTGACAGCTGCCATCCCCTGCTGGTGGTCAATGATCGTATATAGGGATGTAATATCCAACTGTTCCAAAAGGTCACTACTGTCTCTGATGTAAGAGGGAAGTTCTCTTACAAAGCTTTGTAGGTAATGATCTACATATCTGGAAACACCATCTCCCAAAGATCCAATGCTAGAGACTATTGGCCTCCCAGATGGGGAGACCAATGTCTTATGGATCTTTGGGAGATGGTAAAAAATGGGGATTGTGGGGTACGTTTTAAATAGGAATTCCAATTCTTTACGATCCAGGACCCCCAGACGAGAACCATCATCCAAGAGTGATCTGAGTTGTTTGATAAATTGTGGTGTGGGTTTACTTTTAAGTACAGAATATGAAACCTTATCATTCAGTTGGCGTAAGGCCTCATCTTTGTATTGGGTCCTACTTTGGACTACGACAGCCCCCCCTTTATCAGCCCCTTTAATAACCAGGGAATCATTTGTCTTAAGGGTTAACAAAGCCTCTCTCTCTGGAGGAGAGAGATTACGGAATCTACTTCGCAGGGGCGACACCTCAAAGGTGTATCCCCTGGAAAGCAGAGCCAAATCCCTCTCCACTAATTTCTCAAACGTGGTCAGAAAATGTCCCTTCATATGTGAGGGAAAAAAAGAAGATTTATTTTTAAAGCCAGAACTAATGCTTCCCAGAATGTTATTCGGATTTTTCTCATCCAGTGTCTCATTTTCTTCCAACAAAGAATTTAAATCATGTGCACAACAATTTTCACTAAATGTGAGTTTAGTGTTGGAGATGTCCCCAAATTTGATCATCTAAAACATAATCAACATTGTTACTTTCAATAACGGGGACAGATACATCAGAATTCTTACTCTCAAAAAAGCGTTTAAGGGTAAGTTTCCGCACATACTTTGAGTCCGGTGCAAATTTAAGTCCCTTATTAAGAACTGATATTTCTGATTGGGATATAGGGGTGCCCGATATGTTAATCACTTCCGTATCATCTATTGAGAGTTCTTTTTCCTCTTTTGTGGATTTTTGGGATCTTTTCTTTCTGCTCCGTCTTCTCCGTCTGAACCCCTCCGTTTTTTTGACGCTCCAAAGAAGGTCTTATTTTCATATACTCGATCTTTGTTGGAATCTGAATGGAATTGACCGGTGTCTCTGGATCCACCTCTGTTGTCCTGCCGTTGTTCTCACTCATCACCTTCCCTATATTTAGACGTTGTAGCCTGGGAGAGAGTCTCAAAATCTGAAAGATCAGATTCCCCACTTGCTGACTGGAAAGAGATATTTTTCTTTAAGATTGATTTCTGATGTTGTTGCTGTTGTTTATACGGATTTACTTTCTGTGGAGTAGAAGCATTAAATCTTTTAACAGGAATAGGTCTTTGCCAGAAATAAACCTGGTTGCGGATGTAGCCCTGCTTGTCTCTTTGAAACTTGAGCTGTTTTTTAGCCATAACCTCTTTTTCCATAGATTCTATATTATTGGAAAGTGTTTGGTCTAAATCATTAAACCCATCCATATTAGTATATTGGCGCAACTCTGTTTGTAACACTTGTATCTCTTTATCCAAGTTAATCTTCTTTTTGGTTTTTACTTCCACAATTAGATCCATTAATTTAAAGGAACAACAATTTAATGTCTCTTTCCAATTCTGTTCAAAGTCCGCATTAACAAAACCAAACGTAGGAGATTTCTTTATACGCAACCCTCTGGGTTTGTATGTAATTTTGTATTGCAATAATGTCCCACCAGGTGCGTATGTTGTTGGTAAGTAATTTTTCCAATTTGGTAAATTGTATTTTTAAGTCCGATGCATCATCACAATTTGGTTCCAATGTGTTATCAAACACGTGTTCTGCTTTGCGTGCTCGTCTAGAGTTGTCCGAGCAGCAAAAAGCATATTGCATAGGATTTTCACCCCCAGTGTCACTTTCAATATTGTTGGAATTCATTACTAAAACAATATATAATAGAAAAAAATATATATAAAATTATGGGAACAACACGCTCTATTGTAAATCCATGTATGGTATAAACAAGGTTTAAATGAGCAGCCTCACACAAGGTAATGCACAAAAGAAAAGCAAATGTGTGGTGCTCAAAAAAAAACCTATAACAGGGTACCAAAGGAACCACAAATATAATCCAAAATACTTGATTGAAGAATCCTGTGATGTATACTCCCAAGTGGAAGAATAAGGGATATGACCCCAGACAATAATCAAACTTTATCTCCCTGTGCCTCAGGCACCAAAAACATAGATTGTAAGCTCTACGGGGCAGGGACCTGTGCCTGCAAAAGTCTATGTAAAGTGCTGCGTACAATTAGCAGCGCTATACAAGAACACGCTATTATTATTATTATTATTGTTATAAATGGGTGCGCGCCCGCCGAAGAGGAGCTTGCAGGCCCCACCACACATGTGCAGTACTGCACTTGTCCACCTCCAAGTACATTGGCGCTCCCCCCTCTTACAGCACGCATGTGCACTAAAGGTCACGGGCCTCTGCGCATGCGCGCCACCAAAGACAGGACTGACTGAGGGGGAGGGGAGGAGCCGGGAACACCATGCAGGGAGAGTGTGAGAGAGCCACATCCCCCGAGATCCCGGTGCTGGAACAGACAAAGTCACACACACAGTCAGACACAGATAGTCACACACACATACACGCAGTCACACACGCACGCAGAGTCACACGCAGAAGTTACGCACAGTTGCACACGTGCAGTCGCACACGCACTGTTACACACGCACACGCGCAGTCACACACATGCACATGCACATGCGCCGAGTCCCGCACGCGCGCCGAGTCCCACACGCGCGCCGAGTCCCGCGCGAGCAGAATCACACATGCAGAATCACACATGCAGAATCACACATGCAGAATCACACATGCAGAATCACACATGCAGAATCACACATGCAGAATCACACACGCACGAGTGCAGAGTCGCACACGCGCAGTCACACATGCAGAATCACACACGCATGCACGTAGAGTCGCACACGTGCAGTCACACATGCAGACTCACACACGCACGCGCGCGCGCAGTCACACATGCAGAATCACACACGCACGCAGAGTCGCACACGCGCAGTCACACATGCAGAATCACATACGCACGCAGAGCACACACACATGCATGTGCGCAGTTACACACGCACACGCGCAGAGCCATGCACATGCACAGTTACACACGCGCGAGGAGTCCCGCACGTGCGCAGAGTCGCACACGCACAGTTACACACCCACAGTTACACACGCACACGCGCAGAGTCGCACACGCACAGTTGCACACGCGCAGAGCCACATACCTGCACATGCGCAGTTAAACACGCGCGCAGAGTTCCGCACGCGCTCAAAATCATGCAAACGAGCGCAGAGAGCCGCACACGCGCAGAAACTCACACGCACAAGGAATTCACAGTTAGTATAAATACATTAGAGCCGAGCACGTGCGTTCCAAGTCACACTTCTTTGTGTTTTTTCACTGAAATTATGTTTTGGTTTTTAATTAAAAATATCACCATCACAAATACAATTTGTGTGACAAAAGACAAAGAAGTTTCACTTAAAATGTGCGTGTTCGGCACACACACACTTTTTTTCTTACAAATTTTCATCCGCAATCTTAAATTCTCTGTGCGAACTCATTTTTGCATTTCTAAGTATTTAACTAAAATGAAAATTGTGGTGCTGGTGTTTTTTTTATTTTTTATTTTATTAGTCTAACAATTTGTGAATATTCATAAATAAATGCCATTTTCGTAGTGAATTTGAATTTTGGCATAAAGATTTGAGCATCTCCAGCAATGTTACTCCATTAGACACCTTCAAGTGCTGGAGAACACCTTACACTTACAGCCTATTCAAGGGAATAGCTTTGTAAATATGGGCCCTGGTATCTACAGTACATCTCCTGAGCACTTGAAGAGGACGGTTTTCTGTTTTTGTATTGAATATATCTTTGTATCACATGTTCAGCAGCTCTCCTATAGGGGCAGCATCCACTGACAAAGAGACCAGCTGCATAAGGATATCCAAAATTGTACTCTGATTTTGCTCTCTGACAAGACAAGACAAGTCCTTCAAAGTGACTTTGAAATTAGTCTAATCATTTCATGTGGAAAGCTAATGTATAGAACGAAGCTTCCGAAGGCTGCCACTGTGTATGACCGTGTTTTGTGGAACCATAATCTGGACCATACGCAAGATATAGGAGATAAAACAATACCAAACTCAGAAAGCAGGCATCAAACAAGCACTTTAAAGTAAAGTGCCTAAATAAAGACAGCTTAAGAAGTATCAAAAAGTAGTACAAAATCTGAAATCATTGGGGATGGAGAGTAGAAAATCAAGTACAGACAAACGAGTGGGCATACAGTTGGGGTCCAGGGTCAACCCAGAAAGAACAAAGATAATAGACATTGGACTGTGTGTATGACATGGGTCCAGCCAACCGGACTTGTACATACAGTATGGTTCGTTTCATAAAGAAAAATGGCTCCTTTATTAAAACACAAATTATTTATCACAGACCACTCTGTTTCTAGGATCCACATCCCAGAGTTTACAGAAAGGCTGTTAAGGAAACATTACAATACTAATTAGGAAGTTATTGACCGTACATAAACACAAAGGTTCAAGATATCAATGTCCTTCACTGATTTGCATACAATACCTATAGAGCCATGCTAAAATGTGCCATATGGGAACACTGGAATTGCAATTCCAGACTGCATTTTATAGCTTTATTTCATTAGTATATATTGTAACCTTTCATGCTGTGGTATTTAATGAAGTTAACAAAGAAGCCCTGGTGAACATTCAATATAAACAGCAAACAACAATGTGATTAATAGGCGCTTCCACAAAATCCCTGTGTGACTGTAAGTGCTTTAGTGCTAAAATAACCAGTGAACCAAGTGAAAAATAAAATAGTGATAAAACAATAATGATATATATATATATATATATATATATTGCACTTGTGTGACTGTGTCTTTATTTAAAATAATTGTGCTTTTGAAGACTGAACATTCAATATGACAAATTATTTAGTTCATTAATATGTTATTTCTGTGTTAGAAAGTATGGGTCATTCAGTTGAATTATTTGGCTAAAATATTTCAAGCCTACTTACTTTATACTGTATCTTTTATTTCTTCCACTGCATGGAGCAAAGAGGAAACAAAACAATAATATAGCAAACACAAATTGATACAAATTAATATAGACCTACAGTAGTGAGGAAACGTTTGTGAACCCCTTAGGATTTTCACATACAGTATTTCAAATATTTGTTAGATCTTAATCTAAGTCCTAATAATAGATAAAGATAACCTGATCAAAAAAATGACACAAAATATGGTACTTTTTCAACATTATCTATCTATCTCTATCCACAAATAATTCAACATTCAATATTCATGTGTGAAAAAGTATGTGACCCTTTAGATTCAGCACCTGGTGGCGCCCTCTTGAGTAATGACTTCAACTAAGCGTTTCCTGTAACTGCTGGTCAGTCTCTTACATCAGTTTTGGGAATTTTGGCCCATTCCTCCTTACACAAACTGCTTCAACTCAATGACATTTGAGGGCTTCTTTGCATGGACAGCTTGCTTCAGGTCCTGCCACAACATTTCAATGGTGTTTAGGATCATTGTCTTGCTGCATGACCCACTTTCACTTCAGCTCATGGACGGATAGCCTGACATTCTCCTCCAGAATCTTCTGTTACAATGCAGAATTCATGGTTGTGTCAATGATGGCAAGCTGTGTAGGTCCGGAGGCAGCAAAGCAACCCCAAACCATCACACTCTCATCACCATGCTTGACAGTTGGGAAGAGGTTCTTTTTTCGAATGCAGTGTTTGTTTTTCACCAAACATAATGTTTCTCATTGAGGCCAAAAGGTCCTACCTTTGA
This sequence comes from Ascaphus truei, assembly GCF_040206685.1. Taxonomy (NCBI): domain Eukaryota; kingdom Metazoa; phylum Chordata; class Amphibia; order Anura; family Ascaphidae; genus Ascaphus; species Ascaphus truei. Next base: position 79,766,829 of record NC_134490.1, on the reverse strand, counting down.
CTCGTCTTTCCAGAGGACATTTTTCCAGAAGTCTTGTGGATCATCTAAGTGCTCTTTGGCAAACTTCAGACAGGCTGCAATGTTCTTTTTAGAGAGCAGTGGTTTCCTCCTTGCTATCCATCCATGAACACCATTCTTGTTCAGTCATTTTCTGATAGTTGAGTCATGAACACTCACATTAGCCAAAGGTGAGAGTTGCCTGCAGATCCTTGGATGTTACTCTGGGATTCTTTGTGACTTCCTAGATGATTTGCCAGTTTGTTCTTGGAGAGATTTTGGAAGGACGAAAGCTCCTGTGTAGAGTGATCTTGAACGTGTTTCCACACACCTGTATAGTGAAGACCAAACTCACAAAGTTTCAGATCTTTATATAGGGTGAGGCCTCTCAAACTCACAGATATACGTCAACCTAATTATTTAAATACCTGACTCTAATTATCCCCTTTAATTTAGCTGAGGGTTTCGCTTACTTTCAGGGTCATCGGCAGGAGGGGAGAGCTGGGACAATTGTCCCTGCCTGGAGGCAGCTAGGGGGTGGCCCGACTGGCCTGTGTTGGCAGTTGGGCTGCACTGGGGTTGGCAGCCGGACCAACATCCACGTTAGGCTTCCAGACCCCAGCTTTCCCCCCTTGCAGCAGGCCTCTCCGCTGATGTTGCAGCCTCCCATGTAGGTAGGCCCCCTGCACTGGAAGTTAGGCAGCTGGACGGCGCAGCATCAGAGATGCACGTGTGTGATGTGTGGGGGAGGGGGATGTGTGTGATGTGCGGGAGCGGTGATCTGCAGGGAAGGGATGTGAACGGGAGGGGGGTGATGTTCATGGGGGATGTGAGTGATGTGCGGGGGGTGGTGATATGCAGGGGGGTATTATGTGTGTGAGGAGGTTTAACTGTGTCATGTGGAGCATTGTGTGTGATGTGGAGGGAGGTATTATGCATGTGGAGGAAGGGGTTATGTGAATGGGAGAGAGGTGTGTGTGTGATGCGGTGGGGGATATTATGTGGGTGAGGGGAGGGGAGTATTATGTGTATGGGAAAGTGAGGTGAGAGAGGTGGGGGTGTGGAAGAGAGGGGGAGAGTGGGGGCGTGAGAGAGATTAATGGGGGTGGGAGACAGGTGGAGAGGAGAGAGATGGGGGTGTGAGAGATTGAGGGGGGTTTCTGAAGGCCACTAACACTGGGGGTGGGTGGGTTGGCGGGAGGGGCAGTGCAAACTTTAGTCCTTGGCCCCTGGAAAGCTGGCTGTAGCCCTGCTTACTTTTGCACATACCTGGACTCTTAATTACTTATTGTTTGTTTAATTGATACATCATCTTGTTTCAAAAGACATTGGTTAATATAAACCCTTTTGGATAGTTAAGAAAAGACTGGTTTTGATTCAAGAAGTTTATCATGGAAAAACGATGGAATTTCCGTAATTATCATTGGGTTTCACAAACGTTTTTTGTAACTTGCCAAGATTGTGTATGCCTAATGCTATTTAATGCCCCATTTATATTTTATGCATTTTTAAATATTTGAGTTTATATGCAGAAGAACATGTTTTTTTTAATACATGAACCAGGATTTTTACCGTTGATAACCTCTTTGCCAATGTTTATCCTACCAGAGCGTAATTAGTGTTCTTAAAAATGCTCATGTGTTTTTCAGGGCACGTACTGTACTATGAAAATACTCTGCATTGTTGTATTAATCCCTTAGAACTACATTAGATGCTACTGATTGATAGTTTAAACTAGATAAAGCTCTGCTTGTTCCAAATTTGGACATAGAGATTCAAAATAAATCTAAATTATTTTGCCAGATGTTATCATTACCCTTTTGCACCCAAGTTCTTCAAATCGAATGTAGCGGTCACGGCTAGGAATTGAAGCTGAAAAGAGGACCAGGAGAGCTGGGTGTACATCCAGGTCAGGGAAAACTCATCCAAGCGGGCGCACTGCACCTAGGAAAGCCTAGATTTTTCCCCCAGATCCCCAGTAAGTGTACTTTTACCTGTATATTGTGTAAGTCCTCTTGTTGTACGAGGGTTTACTGAAATAAACTAAATTTTGTTTCTACTACCTTGTTTTGCCTAATGCATGATCCCGGTACAAATATAAAAGGTGTAAAAAGTCCTGGTCTCCCGTGACACCCCTGATACTCTACATGTATCTGTAGTTGATATAACCATGAGCAAACGTATGCTACAGTATGTATTTTATCTATTTGTGCGTATATATAAATATAGCACCCTGCTAGAAATCTCTATAGTCAGTATTGCTCCCTGCGGTATAGGGGTTAATCCTTCGCAGGGCCTGCATTATTACATTTTAGCATTCAATATGTTGTATTCTAAAAGGTCAGAGTTAGCCCTGCCTTAATTCTGCACACTGCAACATATAATCTGCCGAGATTCTGGGGTAGATTATTGTTCACGCCCCACTGGGTATAAATAGTGGAGATCCACCATTTTGTTAGCAGACTCAATTTAAAATTAAAAGGATCCTTTACCATCATGGGTGACTGCGGGAGGTCTCCAAGCTATCCTAGCTTGTAAGTAGGACACCTGTATTGTTTTCCAATGCTAGGGTGAAGGGCCCTTAGGAACCTGCATCCAGTAGACCTACTCTAAAGCAGAGCTCTTAAGAATGCTCTGTACACTTTACAATGCAGAGCACACCAGGTACTCTTGGAAGCTGTTAACTACGTCAGGATGCTGCACTTCATACAGTGAGTCCGTTATATGACATTATATCCATCAAGGTATGGTTAGACTGTATTTACTATTGCCATTTGGTTTATGCGTTGTGATTTGCTGTGGCAGGACGGCCTTGTGGCAGGGTCAGTAAGATGTTAAGACAATGTGTAAAGCTTAACTGTAGTGGTTTATTATCCACCAGACAAATAAACTTCAGGTGCACTGTCCCTTTAAGGCAAAATAAACTATAAAATTAACACCTATTCCCATTATGGTAAACTAACTAAACTTGACTGTGTCCCTTTGTAACGGGCAGCCAACTAATCTGGTTATCCGCCCAAAACAGGTATTACACATTCAAAGTTCTATAAGAAAGCTCCAGAGACATCCATTGTACTGGGCACACAACCACTGTTACCAGCTTCTACACCTTGCTTGTGGTCACAACGCGTTGCTTGCTTTTTCTGCTGTGGGAGACAATATTCATTGTGCTGCTCCTGTTGCCACTGTTTATATTTGAGAATTTGGGGACACACTTCTCCCATGTGACCTTGTTCATGACAGGCCCAGCATACCGAATCCTTTAGAAAGTCACCTGTTTTCCTTCTAGCCGTCACGACTCTGAATTCCCAGTCACTGAGTCCAAGGTTATGGGGTCCTACACTCAGGATGCAGCGTTCATCTGCGGGTACATCTCTCTTCCTGGGGCCACATACGAGTTGTCCTCATCATCCTCATCATCATCGCATGTCCTGAAGCAGTGTTTTCCTCCTGGCTATACTTCCATGAACACCATTCTTCTTCAGTCCTTTTTCTGAAGTTGAGCCATGAACACTCACATTAGCCAAGGGAGAGTGGCCTGCAGATCCTTGGATGTAACGCCGAGTCTACGTACAGTAGGACCCGTCAGTATACTGTGCCAATAAAGATGTTCTAGCTTACATCAGTCCCCCGGCATTTCTTTCTCCGGCTGTGCTTTGCCTTGCCTCCCACCGGAGGAGTTTCTACATTTCTGTCTATCACAGAGCACGCCGGGCTGTTGATTCAGAGCTCGCTTCACCGGAGCTCGTAACCCCCGCCGGTCACGTGACCACCCGCTGTGAAGGATCGCACACAGCAGGGTAGGCGGCAGAAGAGTGGATCAAAGGGCCGCCTTCAAACGGAGATCCCAGCTGATATCAGCCGAGCTGTGACCAGAGGAGTACTGGAGGAAGGAGCGGCGAGAGGATCGTGGAGCACACGGCACTACACATGTCTATGTGAGTTTCTTTTTATCTTTAGTCTATCTGGAGCTCACTCTGAGCCAACTGCTGGAAAAGATTTATCACTAGTGTGTAGTTTGCCTGACCCCCATCCCCAGTCATACAGCGAGAAGGCTCAACAGTGTTCATTGCTTCTGAGCGCCTGAGGGGTTAACTGTTGTTCACCCATACATACTACGTACAGTAACTCGCTGGGTTATTTGCTGGTTTGTTCTTTGAGAGAGTTTGGTAGGACGATCACTCCTGGGTAGAGTGACTGTGGTCATGAACTTTCTCCATTTGTTTGACAATGGATTGGTGGAGCCCCAAATCCTTAGAAATTGGGTTGTAATCCTTTGTAGACTGGTGAGCATAAATAACTGCTTTTCTGAGGTCTTCATTGATTTGATTTCTTTTGATTGTGGCATGACATGTTTCCACACATCTGAATATGGTGAAGATCAAACTCACAAGTTTCTGATCTTTATATACTGTAGCATACTATATACTGTAGTATGAATGGCATACTCACCACTTAAGATCTAACTAATTATTTAAACATCTGATTCTAATTATCCCCTTTAATGTAGCTGATAAAACCAGGGTTTGACATACTTTTGCACATACCCTGACTCTTAATTACTCCTTGTTTGTCTAATTCATACATCATTTTGTTTAGAAAGACATTAAATTTGTTAATATAAACCCTATTGGATATTTAAGAAAAAATACTTTTAAATTAAGAAGGTTATCATAGAAAAACTATGGAATTTCCGTAATTATCCGTATTATTCCGTAATGGCAATGCATCGCCATTTGATGCCGTGTTGTCATGGCGACATGTTGTCACACGAGGAAGATGCTGGAGACAAGGAGCAGGAAGACAAGGTAAAGGGCACTCAGGAAAAAAAAGGTGCTGGTACGCCGAACCTGTACAAAACCTGCCCTGAGCCTAGCACTATGTCTAACCTTCATTACAAGCACACACAGAAATCTGAATATCTGCAGCTATCACATTGCAAAATGTAATAAAAACAAGCAAAAAGGTCAATGTTTCTTAGAACTGAACAAAGTTCTCCTAGCGAAAATGGTAACTTTCTTATATGCATTTACTCATGAGAGGATTAGCACATAAACGGTATATCTTTACCGACACCGCTTAACAGAACGCTGCAAGGCATAGACAGGTTTTACATTGCCAATAGTTCAAACATTTCAGTCCAGCTTTGCTTACAGTTATATTTATCCTTACAGTACATAGCAAAACTAAATGAAAAATAATGTAACCGCTGTCTTAGTATTGTGCTGCCATCTGTACAACCCAATACCAGCCAAGCTCTCTGAAAGTTGCTTTTGATTAAGTTCTTTTCCAGAATAATAATTTACTGAGGATTACTCCCCTGTTTGTTTGCCTCGTGGGAAAATAGTATTTTGTTTAATCGTCCTAAAGCAGTAGGGGGAGGGGTTGGGGTGTTAGGAGATAATCTCATCTCTGTGTGAGGAAATGAATAAGAGAAACAGACCGAGGAACATGTAGGTTGTAAGCGGCTCCCATATTCCACGTTAAAGGAATACATGAAATTAAAGTCTATTGTAATGTTAGTAAATGTAGTAACATATATATCAATAACAGTTTAATGTACTCAGTCAGGTAACACATTTCCTGTCATTGATAAAGTTGTTTCAAAATGTAATGTGTGCTTACTAGCTTTGCAGATCTAGGTCAAAATACCCAACAGTGAAAACAAAATCACAGAATACACAATATCGCCTTATTTTATTAGAAGTAGATATGCATCTACCCCCATAAAAGGGTCTGTGATATCATCACCAGGGCGAAGAAATTAAAATGAAGAAACAATCAAGAAATTACCATTGTTGGACAGGGATGGTACTCAACTGGATTCCAGGGGATATCAAAAGACCAAGACGATGACCAAAAGTGGGAGGATGAAATCGGAACATTTGTTGGATCAATGTGGAGAAAAGAGTCTTGCGACAGCAGTGCCTGGAAGATCATGGAGAGGCCTTCATCCAGCAGGGGATCGACAAGGGATGATGATGATGATGATGATGATGATGATGATGATGATGATGATGATGATGATGATATTATTATACACATACACTAAATGAAATTGTAGAGTTCTATGAAAATCCCAATGAAAATATTTATTTAATAATCCCTGCCCAAAAAATATTTATCCATAGAGAAAACTACTGGAGATATGTAAATATGAATAAGTGTTATGTAGTTATGTAGAAAAGGGAATAGTAAAGGTAATTTGTTGAATTTTCCTATGAGTGCTCATTTGCATGTCATTACCCAGAATCCCTGGCTGCAGTGGAAGCATTGTACGCTAAGAGATAATGGGAAAAGGTGGGGCTGTGGACCTGTCTGAGACGGGAATGAACTCATAAGTGGTATTTTTTATTTGATGAATTTTTCCTTAGCAAATTTAGGGGCTTATGCAGAGAGGATAGAGAAGGGAAATAGCGCCATCTTTTGGCGAAAATACGCACCAGAGAAGCTTGTCCTGCAGAGAACATGGCGAGATTCACAAAATCCGCCACAGCAGGTTTGTTTACTTTAAAATTAGCCAAACACGTGGCGAGAACGGTAAATTCGCCATGTTCAGATAGGGTGGTATGCCAGTAGCATCGAAGCGCTGGAACGCGCCAGTCTGCCCTATAATATGGCGTGTTCCAGGTCGCCAGAAATACTTGGCAATTTTGCTACCATCTGCAAAAACAAGGTAAAGCCGTTTTCTGCATACGCCCATAAGTAACGCCAATTCAGTGCCTATTTTCCTGCCGTTTTCACATTAAATAACGTTCCTCTCTGCATAAGCCTCTAAGCTTGCAATTTTTCATAAAGAGACATACAGGAACATTCATCAAGCGCCGGTACAAGTTAGCTCACCTGATCTGACATTAACTCCCATTCAAGTCAATGGGCGAAAGTGAACGCTGGATTGGGTGCGCTAGCCCCATTGGATGGCCCATAAAGCCATATTTACTAAGCATTACTTACGGACCATATAAGATGTCTCACATCTTATCACTGCTTGTTAATATAGCACATAGCCTTTATGCTTCATACAAGCACACCATTTTCTTAAACTACTCTCTACTAATTAATATTACTTTTGCTTATGCACGTGTTAGTTTGTTGAACACTTCAAGGGTTTAAAGAAACTAATTTGTGTTAGGAGCAAAGTCTTATGACTATCACTAAGTGCATTACAGGGCTTTTTCTATCCATATCGGCCAAACAGGTTGTTTTTGACCAATATTCCCCATTAAAGTTGCTTTGTCGGGTATAGAATAAGCCCCCAATCACCTTTGCCACAGTAAGTAATCATTGTAGATGGACTATTAAAATCGGGGGGTCAGAGATACTTCCCTCTTGCTGCAAGCTAGTCTGACTAATGGGGGAGGATGGGATTCAAGTTAGTCTGGCCAGGGTTTCATTACAGCACATTCTGATGCTGTACAGTACATTTTTGGCAATATGTTTTATTAGTCAGACTGCTACAATGGTTATTACAATTGGGCTCTTTGGCCACTATGCTAAAATAGCTGACAAGGTGGCGCTGGTGTTCTTAATAAAACAAAATGTGCTTAATTTTAAATTAATGATTGGGTATTTAGGGAATATTTTTTTTTTATAATGCTTACATTGTGAGTTCCTTCTACTGTACACTAAGCTAAGGGACCTATTCTAGTGGCTCCGAAGTTGTCATGGCCAAATTGCACGTTTTGGCATGTTCAGAAGTCGCGGTATGAGAAAACGGTAGTCTCTATTCCAAATCTCATTTTCTAAACCGCGTCTATAAAAAGTAACAAACTGCCCGATTTGTATTTGTTTTAGAACTCACATTTAAACAAAGCAGGGAGATACTGGGGCATGTAACTCGGGAAGGAGGGGGTCCCGAGGCTAAAATTAATGCGGTTCAGCTGCGGAGACCTCCTGCTTCAATACAGTGTTATTAAAATAAAATAAAACCAGTGTGATCGCCTGTAAGAGCTGTGCAGGGAGATGCAGCTCTCTCTGTGTAGGGAGATCGCCTGTAAGAGCTGTGCAGGGAGATGCAGCTCTCTCTGTGCAGGGAGATCGCCTGTAAGAGCTGTGCAGGGAGATCGCCTGTAAGAGCTGTGCAGGGAGATCGCCTGTAAGAGCTGTGCAGGGAGATGCAGCTCTCTCTGTGCAGGGAGATCGCCTGTAGGAGCTGTGAAGGGAGAGGCAGCTCTCTCTGTGCAGTGAGATCGCCTGTAAGAGCTGTGCAGGGAGAGGCAGCTCTCTCTGTGTAGGGAGATCGCCTGTAAGAGCTGTGCAGGGAGATGCAGCTCTCTCTGTGCAGGGAGATCGCCTGTAAGAGCTGTGCAGGGAGATCGCCTGTAAGAGCTGTGCAGGGAGATCGCCTGTAAGAGCTGTGCAGGGAGAGGCAGCTCTCTCTGTGCAGGGAGATCGCCTGTAAGAGCTGTGCAGGGAGATGCAGCTCTCTCTGTGTAGGGAGATCGCCTGTAAGAGCTGTGCAGGGAGATGCAGCTCTCTCTGTGCAGGGAGATCGCCTGTAAGAGCTGTGCAGGGAGAGGCAGCTCTCTCTGTGTAGGGAGATCGCCTGTAAGAGCTGTGCAGGGAGATGCAGCTCTCTCTGTGCAGGGAGATCGCCTGTAAGAGCTGTGCAGGGAGATCGCCTGTAAGAGCTGTGCAGGGAGATCGCCTGTAAGAGCTGTGCAGGGAGATGCAGCTCTCTCTGTGCAGGGAGATCGCCTGTAAGAGCTGTGCAGGGAGAGGCAGCTCTCTCTCTGTGCAGGGAGATCGCCTGTAAGAGCTGTGCAGGGAGAGGCAGCTCTCTCTGTGTAGGGAGATCGCCTGTAAGAGCTGTGCAGGGAGATGCAGCTCTCTCTGTGCAGGGAGATCGCCTGTAAGAGCTGTGCAGGGAGATCGCCTGTAAGAGCTGTGCAGGGAGATCGCCTGTAAGAGCTGTGCAGGGAGATGCAGCTCTCTCTGTGCAGGGAGATCGCCTGTAAGAGCTGTGCAGGGAGAGGCAGCTCTCTCTCTGTGCAGGGAGATCGCCTGTAAGAGCTGTGCAGGGAGATGCAGCTCTCTCTGTGCAGGGAGATCGCCTGTAAGAGCTGTGCAGGGAGAGGCAGCTCTCTCTCTGTGCAGGGAGATCGCCTGTAAGAGCTGTGCAGGGAGATGCAGCTCTATCTGTGCAGGGAGATCGCCTGTAAGAGCTGTGCAGGGAGAGGCAGCTCTCTCTCTGTGCAGGGAGATCGCCTGTAAGAGCTGTGCAGGGAGATCGCCTGTAAGAGCTGTGCAGGGAGATCGCCTGTAAGAGCTGTGCAGGGAGAGGCAGCTCTCTCTGTGCAGGGAGATCGCCTGTAAGAGCTGTGCAGGGAGAGGCAGCTCTCTCTCTGTGCAGGGAGATCGCCTTTAAGAGCTGTGCAGGGAGAGGCAGCTCTCTCTGTGCAGGGAGATCGCCTGTAAGATCTGTGCAGGGAGAGGCAGCTCTCTCTCTGTGCAGGGAGATCGCCTGTAAGAGCTGTGCAGGGAGATCGCCTGTAAGAGCTGTGCAGGGAGATGCAGCTCTCTCTGTGCAGCTCTCTCCGTGCAGTTCTTACAGAGTGTGGGCAGATCACAGCAGCAGAACTTAGAAGACGGCTGAGATAAATACACTGCTATCCCGAGCGGCTCAGCATTATCCTACCTCACGGTTTCTGACTTGCGATAACTCTTTCTGAATACCGTGATAACACCAATGTCAGTCTGTGAAGTAGGGTCCTGCCAAACCGCTCGATTTGGCAGTAATAACATCGAAGCTACTAGAATAGGCCATTATGTCTTGCTCGCTACACTATTTCCTACATATGGACGCTTTTTTCATGGCAGTCTGAATATACCATCAAGACGTCCACCGCCTACACACATCTGGTTATCAATTCCAGTGCCATCCCAGTATTCTGTGCAAAAGGACTTCTATTTTGTGAGTTCCTTCATTGGAGGGGGTCTTATCCTCATTCCCCCACAGATTTCACCATGAGCTGTTTTCTTGTTTTTTTTCTTCTTCCCGGCGCTCTGGGTTCCTTTTCCTGGAATTTTGTCTTTCTCTCTGGGTGAGAGTGAACCTGAGCTGCAGGGACAGAAGGATTGTTTTCACTTTTATGGTATCATATTGCCTTCTGTGATCATATTTGTCGCACGTTTTTATTTCCAAAACTGTACTTTAGACATGTTAAACACATTTCAAAGCTACTAGAGGCCCCTTGAAGTCCATCATTAAATAACACATGTTCGTTCCTAAAAAGCTATAAAAACCTACAAAACATCTACACTTCTCCTGGACTAGCACAGCAATTAGACATTTGAACTTCCACTTATGCTACAGTATATTTTATTGTTAGCCTGACTGAGGGGGGGCATTTTTAAAAAATAAAATAAACAACTTACTGAAAACACGTAACTTCAAAGGCACAAATAAAAACTAATTTCCATTAGACATTGAAGAAACCATCTTATCTTAATTTTATAATTAGAGTTGACTTATAACATGCAGAGCTAAAAATAGTTTGTACAAATACTTCACCACCTGTCTCAATACTGTATGTTACTAGGAGAATAATTTTAGATAAACTATGGACAACAAAATTACTAAGGAGCTTATTTTATGTCGGCCAAAGCAGCCGATCATGCTGTTTTTGCCAAAATTCTCCTTTGAAGTCAATGGGGCATTTGAGATACAGAAAACCTGCTACAGTATTACACTTTAACTATTTTGTTGCTGGGTTGAGGGTGATGCATAAAGACATATGAGTGTATCTTCAAGTTTCAACAAGGTCCAAACCACTTGTATTTAGTTCTCAACCGTTTGTGGACATCAAGGAGTATTCATTGCAGGATGGATTCTACAACTAGAGACGTGCAAAACTTTCTAACTAGTTTGTAAAACTGGAGTAAAAGTCTGCAAAAATTCACAAAGCTTTAGCAACTGTTAATTCTGGTGGGAAACGTGCCGTCTTTGGCAAAGATGCTTGACATACTTTACTGAAAATACAACAGAAACACTGCAGTACAACATAAGCCAAGTGTAGTTTGAGATGGTATTGGTAATGCAGAGTCTATGGATGGATATTAGAATCTCCTTGTTTGCAGGCAGCAAGTGTTTGTATTTGCCATGCTGCGCATCAGTTATTCACAGTGTGACTGTCTATCTGTCTCTAATCATATCCATAACATCAAGAGAAAAGGCAAGGAAGCACACTGTATGGAGCAGTGCGCATCTCTGCAATCAGCATGGAGCTGAATTTGAGGACGATTAGTGATTTTATACTATGGCAGTGAGGAGGCAAATCCTAATGAACAACAGACCTCAACTCCTCTGAGCCAGGACCCCAGCCAGGAACAATGGAGTCTTGACTAATGCTACCAAGTGATTTATTGCCCGTTCCACTATATAGTGTGAGGAGAATCCTGAACAACAGTCCCTCAACCTCTCTGTGTGCAAAGATATGAGATACAAGTGCATCTGACAGGGCCCAGGACCACCTCTAGTGGCTCAGTGAGTAAAGATACTGACTGGCACTGAGTTTGAAGCAGTGCTGGTTCAATTCCCAGTATCGGTTCCTTGTGACCTTGGGCAAGTCACATTATCTCCCTGTGCCTAAGGCACCAAAAACATAGATTGTAAGCACCATGGGGCAGGGACCGGTGTCTGCAAAATGTCTCTGTAAAGCGCTATGTAAAACTAGCAGCGCTATACAAGAACATGCTATTATTATTATTATTATTATTATTAGTGCCTATGAGAAATTACACATGTATGTATGTGTAGCCATGTCTGTTTTTGGCTACTAATCTGCCCTCCCTGACATGCAAGCCCTGGTAATAGTGCAGGCAGTGTCAGGACAAATCCCACAGCAGCAGCTTCCTTGAGTGACAGGGGAGGAGGTGGGCTAAGGCCTGTGTTCTACCCAATAAGGGGCTCAGACCTTGGACCCTCCCCCCCAGTACTTATGGGGCTGCACACCAAATTTAGACAGTTGTCTCTCCCCTTGAGACTGGTATCACACAAAGGTGTACAGGGCTCTGGCACCTGCGGTCCCCTCCCCTTGGGGAGTGGGGGGTGATTACCATACCTCTGGCTCTATTAGGGAGTCAGTGAAGAGTTTGGACTGCCCTAGGCCAGGTGTGGATTTCCATGGACCATCCAGAGAGTGAGAGGCCTGAAAGTGTTGCTGTGCAGTGTAAGCTGATGCAAGCTGTATGCAATAAAGACCTTTCCAGTTAAAATAAACTCCTGCTTGGCATGCAGTCTATCAGGGGGAGTAGAGTGTGGTTCTCCTGCAGGGATTGTCTTCACATCCCTGGAGCCTGCAGGAGAAGGAGGCGCTGACACCAAAGTGAGGATGAACCAGCTAATACTCCAGAAGCCCCACACAACCACCGGCGGACACCTCAGTATCCTGTAAGCCTGCAGGTACCAGCACTATACACCTGGTAGCAGGGCAAATCTCCCAGGGGGTGGGGGAAACACAGCTACATTTGGAGGTGCTGCTGAGATCAACAGGACAGGCTTTCAGTGAAGCAGAACAGAAAGAGAGAAAGTATTCTTCCAAAGTGAGTACTAATGAAGGATGGGAGGCTAGGTGTAGCTCGAACGGACTCCTGCATACCATAACAGGGTCCCAACTTCCCAGACAGGGACCTGCAGCCTGTGCTGACCTAAAGGGTAACCTGGGAGGAGGCAGATTGCTATTGCTCTGGTTCTAAGTCACCCAGAGGACTGATTTGTGTGGGACGCATGGAGGGGATGTTTTGGTTGCCAGCGGCCCAGAAACCTCTGGAAAGAGACTGCAGTGTCAGGGCATAATGGGGTGGCGCTAAAATACTGTTGGGTAGTGTCTGAGGAGGGGTGCCAGAGTCGCGGGTGCCAGGAACCTCTGCTGGAGGAACTACCACTTTACTACTAGCATCTAAGGCACAGGGAGCCACAGAGTTCTCACATTTGGACCGTTAACGTGTGAGCATACTGGAGGGAGTTTTTTCTAGCCTGGGGTATATACTCAGCTACCATGTGTTGCAGCAGTTCAAGGGGAGAGGTTCCCATCAAAATCACGAGGACCGCAGGTTAATGCATTTTATTCTATTCAAAATGGTGGTTCCAATGCAAGGGGATCGATCTGATAGTTTATGCCATCCAAAATGGCGGTTCCTGATGAAAATGGGGACCACGTGTGTTATCTGCAAAAGTTGCAAGCTATTTTCTGCAAAGATCTGCAAGGGCTCGGCGTGAAAGCTGGTGCCACACACACCAGCTGTGATTGGCTTGGCGCAAAGCCAGAGTCACGCCCTATGACAATGTGCCCCTACCCTAGAATCCACCAGAGGGAGGGGACACTGCCATAACCAATCGACAGAGACTGTCAGTAATTAGGGAGGAGCCAGATCTGAGCTGCTGCACCCTTAGTTCCTCGGAGCTAGTCAGCAGAGCAGAGCTGAAATTGGTGTATTGATAATAAGCTTTACTATTCAGCTTGCCAACGCCATGACGGAATGCAGAATCAATAAGTTCCAGCTACCAGGAGGCTTCCTGGTAATAGAGGTGGGCGGCAAATGCTTCGTTAAGTGCGTCTATCCGCAATGCGACTTCCCCGGTAGAGACGTAAGCCCGACTGCCACGTGTCCACAGTGTGGAAATTTCTATATGCGGCCTGCGGTGTTGCTGCCATCAGAAGCAAGATGCAGTAGCCGACACGCAGACCCGTCTGGCTGAGAATAAGGGCGTGGACGCGGATGCTCCAGTGTGCTCGTGTGGCCAAGCAGACGCTCCAGGGGGCCATGTGCTCCGGTTCCCGAATTGGAGCCAGACAAGAACCACCGGGTAAGGAGACTTCCCAGGGAGAGGCTGAGCTGCAATTACTGATGGCGCAGGAGCGGGACCGCTGCCTGCTAATAGCCGTCAGTGACTGTGAAATGCTTTTGGTGTCTTTCTCCTGCGGAGGTGTCCCTGCCATCATCGGATGACGACAGCAGTGGATGACCCCAGCAAAGCTGTGGAGGAACAACCTACCAGCGGAGCTGATCGACAGCAGAGTCCCGTCCAGGCGACATCACGGTGAGCGCTGGTGCACCCTGAGCAGCATAGGAGCGCCACGGCTGTGGCGGCTCCCAGTGAGGCGGCGGACGTACCTGCAGCCGAACCGGAGGACCCTGTGATCATCCTGAGCTGGCAGAGCAGTGAGCATCCTCATTTAACAGGAAGAAGACAACGAGACAACATTCGTTGAGATTTACCATGGGGTTGTATTGAAAGATGAAGAAAGAAGATAGAATATTAAAGAAAAGATCGAAATAATTACAGAAGATAGAAGATAGAATAATTTTGTTACCTGTTCCAGATATTCAAGGTGGATGGCGTTGGATTGGCTTTGATGACGTCGCGGTACGAGAGCTTGCAGAAACACCGGGATTCGAAGGGTCAATGCTTAGAAAGGTAAGAAAAAAATTGAATGCAAGTCATTTTATTTTTACGGGTTTTTTTATTGTTTTTTTTTTTTTTTTAGGTTTTTAATTGCCCATTGACTGATAATGTATTAATCTGTGCCCGTTTTTCTATTGATTGTCGGTTTTTCTTTTTCAATTTATTATTTGGCTTAAATTGTTTGTAATTTGGATGGCTTATTTTTATTTCATTTTCTGATTGTTTAGCGTTTTTAATTATTCATTTTGTTGACTATTGGTTTTAATTGATTTGTTGGCTAGTGGTTTAAATTAATTAATTAATTTGTTGGCTAGTGCTTTTATGTATTGAATTGCTGTTTGGCTAGTGGTTTTATTTCTTGAATAGTTTGCTTGGCTATGTATTTACTGAATTGTATTCCTACATGTATGCTTTGGACTAACAGATTTTTTTTTTATTATTGTGCTGTTTGAGATAGATAAGTGTTATTGATGTGTCTTACTATTAGGCTTTTTAGTTATTTTATTGTTGGGGTGTTGTGTCCCCACACGGACTACTGCAGACTGCCCCAGGAGAGTCATAGACGTTTTCAATAGCAGAGGATTCATATTTTTCCTTACTTATACTTGTTTACCTCCAGCTGTTAGTCTCAGGCTTTGACTATAGATGGTGGGACTTGCACTGTATGTTAGCAATCCAATATTCTCCTAGGTAGGGTTTAGCAATATTGCTTATTTGCATATCGCTTATCATATTTTGTGATTATCTGCATATACTCATTATACGGGTGTAAAAGACGTGCGCAGAGGTACGCAATGGAGACCGTTTAAAGTGAAACTAAAATTAGGCTTTATTGCGCCTGTCCCTTTAACACAGCAAAACATTCAAAATAAGCCAAAGAAAAACCTACTCCACTTTGGAGGATATCTATACATGTAGTCCAGCCCTCTCTAACTGGGTGGTTAGCTAAGCTAATTACCAGCCCAAATATAAATATATGTATGTATGTACTGTATGTATGTACTGTATGTATGTACTGTACGTATGCATGTACTGTACGTATGTATGTACTGTATATATATATATATATACTGTACGTATGTACTGTACTGTATGTATGTATGTATGTACGTATGTATGTTCGTAAGTGTGTGTGTGTGTGTGTGTGTGTGTGTGTGTGTGTGTGTGTGTGTGTGTGTGTGTGTGTGTATATATGAGAAAAAAGAAAGAAAAAAAAAACAGGCGCACACCTAGTGCATTAACGTAATAAAATATATATTAAAGGAACATACAATCAAACACAAGAGTACTGCAAATAAAAGCATTTATGAGATTGGCTCTCATGTGCCAACAACGTGGTCCTCTCAGTCCGGCTTGAGACAGCAGCGTTCTCCCGTCACCCTCCTTCGTATAGCCGGAATTAGAATCCCTCCTATTGGGTGCTCGGTGAAAAGAGTCCCTCCAGGAACCAGCAACTGGAAATCCTTTGTGCTTCTCCATTTTGGCTTTATTTTTGTTAAATAAATCATGACACGGTGTAATATGTCATGTGTTGTTCATCTGCAGTTGTATTTACCTCATTTTAAGACCTGCTAAGGAACCGATGATTGTTATTATGTCCTGATATGTAAAACCATAGAATTCAAAGAGGGTGTACTTTCTTTTTCACACCACTGTAACTACCACATGCAAGCCTGCATTCCAATTTCTCTACTAATACCCTGCTGGGACTATTTCCCCAAAAACATTATGAAGGATTTGGACAATCCATGTGACCCCCAGGCTGCAGGACTTCTGAAATAGAGGCCTTTAAACACCCGTGATTATTCTTTTATACACGTTTATTTGTGTTTTTTATGCACTACTGGGAATTCCCTGTTATGGACTACATTTGTTAATATAAAACATTATATCACTGTGGTTATAGCGCTGAAGTTGTGTAATATCCTGCTGTATCCAAATATACAGTACTGCCACGCACACACCACTGACTTCGTCTATTGTAGTTTAGATCAGGGGAGCGCAAACTTTTATTGCTGCACCCCCTGCCTTGCCTCCCCCGTTGCTCGCGCTCCCCCTTACCTTGGTGCAGCATCAAATGACACCGCAGGGTCATGTGACATCACGGAAAATAGGGGTAGAAGGTAGAGCACTGCCAAAAAAGAGCAAAAGGGCTGGGGCAAAAATAACTATTTATTGGGCATAAGTAGCCAAAAAGACAAACACACAGATTAAAACTCTGACGCGTTTCCCACCGTGGAGGCGCTTTATCAAAGAGTACTGAGGTTCTCACAGTGTCTGATTATATACTGGTCAAATGTAGGTGCACAAAGGAACCTCAGTACTCTTTGAAAAGGTGCCTGCACGGCGGGAAACGCGTCAGAGTTTTAATCTGTGTGTTTGTCTTTTGGCTAATTATGGACAGAAAAAGAGATATTGTATTAGAAGGCGCCTATTCAATAAAAGGATATATGAAAAACCAAGCCTGTTGGATGATCAGGAACTGGCATCAATGGATGGTGATGTGCTTAAAAAAAGAAAAGCACAAAACATAGCATAATACTGTATGGTAAAGACTAACAACATACAAAACGAACTACATATAAATGACAATCAGCTGAGAGATAAAAGGGGAAAACTTCTAGATATAAAACATTTAATAAAATCTATATTAATATATCATATAATATGACATGGAACATATGAAAAATAATAAAAAAAATGATGAGATAAAATGATTCAGACAATGAAAATAATCAGGTAGACACACTGCCACGATGGTGGGGGTAGTAGAAATGCCCACTCACCAGACAGATGATATAAGCAGGCGGTGGATAATTTTGTTCTGTTTTCCCTTTTGGCTAATTATGCCCAATAAATAGTTATTTTTTCCCCAGCCCTATTTTCCATGTATCACTAATTGGTATAGCAGCACACCCATCCGGTACACGCAGACGCAGAGCAGCTGTTTCACCCTGCAGTATTTTTTGTAGCATCAGCTTGGGGGTCTCCCCCTTTTTTTCTCATGTGACATCATGTCACGTGACCCGCACACCGCGTCTCTATGGCAATGCCGCAGGGTCATTTGACGCTGCGTTGCCATGGAGACGAGCCCTGAAAACGGCAGAATCAAGGTAAGTTGAGTTGCAGAGGTCTCACGCAATCTCTAAGGCATTTAAATGAAATGCCGGGGGAAGAGTGCGGGGGCCCCCCAATTTGCGCACCCCTGGCTTAGATTGTCTAGTGATATTACTTTAAAGAATGTGGAAGGCTGATTCTAGGATAATATTGTGACAAGGCCTCAAGGATAGAGATGGGCACATTTTTTGCCAAAACTTGAAATTGCTGTTTTTTTCACTTTTTCGAATTATCACAAAATTGTTTGGGTCCTATTCTCGTAACACCTTAGTGTGACAAACCATTTCTACAATGCCCGTTAGAAGCGGATTGGCAGGATTTGCTACAGTATTCTGTAAGCCCTTCTCGCATGTCCAATCCATGTCTAAAAGGCTTTTTTAGAAGCACTACCAATCCGATAAGTTTGTAAAAAAGCCACCAATCACATTTCTTTTTTTTTTTTACAAAAACTGGAATTCTTGTAGCTCCGTTATACAAACCCCTTCAAAAACTAGTATTTTTTTCACGCCACCTCAAGGGTGGCGAGATTGGTATTGCAGGTTACATCTACAGCTTGAAATACAGTATGGGTTTGGCTGTGAGAGAAAAACCCATAGATCAGGGATGGAATTACAGTAGCACCACCTCTGGTCACTCCGCTTGAAAAGCACATACAATCCGGGCATTTGGGCTGTTAGACCATGCAGTTTATCACTTTTTATAGAAGCAGTTTAGAAGATGGGATTTGCAATAGGGAATACGATTTTTTCCTCGCATTTCATTCCGCTACTTCTGAACATGACACACGGTGTGGTTTGGCGCTGACAACTTCAGAGCTAGTAAAATAGGCCCTTTAAAGTTTGAGAGAAAAAAAAGCCACTATGGTTTTTTTTTTAACATTTTTACTTGTAGACAAAAATGTGCAAGTTTGCATGGAGAAATTTTAGAAATGAAAGTTAAATAATTATTTTTCCTCTGTGTAAGGGGGAGTACAGAACTGTCCACCTAAACAGAAACACGTTTCCCCCCTTGCACAATATATACGTCCCATGAGACAACATGAAAAAATAAATATGCCTTAATAGTTGAAAAAGCCTGTGTCTTCTCACAACTTTCTAAGACTTGGAATAGATGTATTGCCTTTCCTCTTGGGGAGCTAATATTTTGGGGGAAAAAAATCTAATTTATTCGGTACACCATTTTTAACATCCCATCCTCGGAGGGGCTTTTCAATAAAGGGCATGAAACGTCCTATTCAAGTCAATGAGACTTTATTGAATAAGCCCTAGAGTCTGCAATGCAAAACCAGGTGTCTTTCAATAGAAAAGGATTTTAATGTACTTATTTATGCATGAAGCCTCTGAAATTTGCACAGGAAATTGCTGTTTATGAATACCTGGCTAGAGATCAGTTTGGAGAGTTTTATTAGCAATTATTGGGCAAACAAACATTTCTGTACTTATTCTATTTACAACTGTGAAATACGAAGTCTCCTTCCATTCTACTTCCAGCTACTATAAGCCATATTTATTATTGCGTTCTGTAAATAGTCCAATGTGAGGAAAATATATACGGTTAACCTTGCCTTGCAGCTCTATTATAAGCCGCTGTTTGCTCTTTCATTTTCCCTCTAGCCCAGAAAGTAATTTTCAGTTCACATCATTAATTACATTAAATAATGTGGTTGATTAGTAAATTTATTGCATGCCCGATCAGGGTTTTTTTTCTTTTCTTTTTTTATTTTTTAAATAGCTCTTGGGAATTTCTATATTGAAATATAATATAATTTGGAAATCAACTAATCATATTCAATGGTAGTCTTCTTAGCCCAGTCTGGAATACGGAAGTCAAGTTGTTTACAAAGGGAAATTCATTTAAATAACCAAGAACAGTTTATAATGAGAGAGAATGTATTTATAGGAATATTGACAAATATGGAAATTTATACTTGCCATGTACAAAGCCAATCATCATCAAACCACTACAAGAGCTTGTAAGTTACCGGATAAGAGAGATGGATCAGATCTGCCGGCAGACTGTCAATGAGATGGGAGATTTCCTGTGCAATAATGGAGATATTTTTCCATGAATTATTTAAAGTATTCTGTGTTGCATGTTTTGACAGAAAATGCCAATCTAAATATAGTATGTGAAACGACATAGTACAACAAATGTTCATGATCTTTAAGTCTTTGTGACTCTGGATGTTCAAGGTTTTAAAGCCATTAATGCTGGTAAGTCCTGCAGTAAATGTTTTAAAAGCTTGGCGTGATTTACATTGCATACAGATGTACTGTACAGAAGAAGAGGGCACGGAAACCGAGCACTACTTTCAAGCAGGTAAGTGAAGTCAGGTAGAGAGCGCACCCATGGTAGAAAAATGAAAAATGTATTGGATCACATTTTAAAATGCAGCATAATAGGGCAGAAAACCTCCCACCTACGCATTTCGAGCAAAGCTCTTTATCAAGGTGCATAAAAAGGATACTAACCGGGGTGTTTATATACCGGCATTGCGTGCTGTAGTCTCCAATCCCATCCACTTCCTGGAACGTAGGAGTGACACGGGCGTAGTGATGTCAGCTCGCAAGGACGGAATATCAAAATAACAAAACTTTATTAACACAAATATAACAAACATAAACATTCCGGATGAGAACGTGTTTAAAAGAAAATAGAAGGTAAAAAACATAACAAACCAGGGACGAAATCATTTAGGTTGCATTCAAGGCTATATTTGTTGATAATAAACACTTATACAAGCCATCCCCTGAAAAATAGAAAAAATGCGCGCAGTCTCAATAGGTTCTCTTGATATTCAAAGTGGGTGGTCTCCCTCTGCTGCTTCCACTCTCCCGTGATCTTCGGGGTTAAAACGAAACATATATGCAAAAAAAAAGCGCATAAAGGGGAAAACACACAATCAGTAAAAGATAATATCCTTTATACTAGACTAAATTAAAATGCATGATAAAATTCACTTAATAAAAATGGATCTACATAGACCCAAGGTTCCACAATAACAAAGCACTAATGGGGGGTCCCTGATTCCAAAACCCTCGGATCTAGTGATGGAAAAACAGTTCTGGGATAATGCTGGATGTTAGCAAAGCTTACTTAGTGGTTGGACAGAGACCGCACCCCATGCAAGGTAAGGGAATAACCGCAGCCGGCTGAGCACTTGTCGTCATGTCCGCTCTCCGCTGCGTGATGATGGCACCGCTACGCGTTTCACGTCATATGACGCTTCAGAAGATTGTCTGACTACTCCCATAGCTGCTATTAAACGGAACAACACAAATCTAAAAAAGTGTGTGTATATATATATATATATATATATATATATATATATATATATATATATATTCTGATGGCAGATAACATTAATAAGTGTAAATCTAAAATGTTCATGACCTAAGTGATCTGATGAATGGCCGTGACAATTGAACACATAAATCAACATAAATATAACAGGGAAAATGTTTACTTCTGATTGTGTCCAATAGAATACTTACTATTCACAGTCTCCCCATATTTTTTATTTTTAGCCTTTGCTAGATGTATTATTGACCCTAAATCATTATACTATCTGTGACAAGAGACTACACTGCTCACAATGATCAACTTCTTCTATTCAGTAGCATACTAAGTGCAGAAAATGCAAACAAATCAATTACTGGACACTGGAATGAAATAAACTGAGGCTAAAGGAACATAATCAGTGACTTCATACTGATTATTAGCTATAAACTACCACATTTTTACTTTACATTAAATGATGCTGCTAGTAAAAAGACATACATATGCTTGATGAGACTTGGAGCCCTTGAAACCTGAGTGACTAAATATTTCTTGCGGCTGTGGCTCTTATTCTTCATGACGCAGTCTGATCCTTGAGGTTAACAAGCTTTTAAAAAATCAAATAGTAAAGCCTGCTGAGCACATCAGGTACCCTGCTGTGTGTAATGACTACATAGGGTTTTACCCATGTTCAGTATTTCACATTAGGCTCAATAATTATAGTTTTAGCTTGCTAGCAAATGATTTACAGATGACACTAATTAGAATTTCAAATCCTCAGGTAAGAAGAAAGTCTTACTTAGGTTGTTATGATTTACAAGGCATGAGCAGGGTTTGATGCATGCATTCACTTCAAACATCACAAACAATTATCATAACGTGGGGGCAACACTACTGTTATTTCACTACAAAGTATATAAATAAAAAGCAAATGAGTTAAAAATGGAAACCACATAACCCTTTATTGTAAGTGACAGAAACGTACTGTATTATGTTGGTTAACTTAAAACTAGACAACCGGGAAAAAAACCTTTCTCTTTGTTTTAACTGAAGATGATGGATTCTGAAATAGGTTAACCATAAATGTCCATTTGAAATACCTGAACTAAAATACTCAGATTTCCTTTTAAAGCATCAGAGGACTTGCTTGCCAATATTTATAACAGTTTATAGTTTTATACCATATAAAGTTTAGAGGCAAAGCAAAGTAACAGTCAAATTCAATGGCATTATTACTGATCAGATGTAATTTTCCTGTGGCGCAGGTGTGTTTTGAGAGCTAACTCCATATTTGCTAAAGAAAATGTATTTTTCCCTCGAAGGTGTCAGAAGGTTACATGTTGGCAGTGTGTGCTAACGTATAGGCTTAGTATGGGAGATGAGTTGCGAATGCATTGTAAAAGTACATTATTTCAGGAAGTCCATGTTTTACATCTTGAGCTGCATTTTTCGTTATAGGAAGGAGAGCATTACCATTGTGGAGGTCCCTTGGGGGCGAGAGGACAACTTCCCCTCCCCTCCTTGGCCAGAATAAAGTATAGCCATTTCGGAAGTGAGGCCATCTTAAAAAGACTCTGACCCTTTGCTGCCACTGGGCACTAAATGGCGATTTAGAGCAATTGTTAAGATATTAGTTGTTCAGGTATGTTGGGTGTAACAGACGTGCAGTTTCTTGTTCTCACAGCGTGGCGACGCCTTCCAGACTAGTTCCTTTTAAGTTTGAGAAGTGTTTGGTGTGGTCATATGCCCCCAGGGGGTTGTTTTTTAGGGACTGCTGTGCGAGGGACCATCTTTGTTAAAGGTTTAATAAATTAAAGCTGCATTTCTTGTAATTATTGACAGTGTTCAGGGAGTGGGGGAGTAGTAGTGTCTTCCACGTTCATGTGTGTCTCCTCATAGGCCGTCTTGTGTGCTGTCTATTTATGTTTTGATCTGGTCTGCAGTTCTACTTCTTGGTTACTATTAGTCTGAATCAGTCTATATTAACTTGCTGTTCCATCAGCTTACTGACTAACCAATTTCTACCCACTAAATAGCCAACAGCAATTGTAACTTTGTAGAGTGTAAAAATATTTAACTTACTTTAAATATTAAACTTACTTTAATATGCAACTTACTGTACATATGCGGGTGAGCACAAAAAATAAAGGTTAAACAGCATGTTTATAATAAGGGTGGGCAGTTTCACTGGTGTTTTTAGTTCTAAAATATTTCATGATTGATTTTGAATATGTCTGGATCATTGTAACATACTGCTAATAGGCCTTCTGTCTCACAACTTTATTGCAATCTATCCAAAATTCTGCTGCTAGAATAATTTCCCTTTCTCCCAAAAGAGTCTGTGCTCATGTCCTCCTTAAATCCCTCTCCTGGATCCCCTTAAGTTTCGGATCACCCACAAAGTTCTCCTCCTTACCTTCAAGGTTCTCCACTCATCTGCTCCTCGCTACATATCAGCTTTGATCTCTCCTTATGCCCCTGCTCATCTCCTGCGTTCTACCCATATCTCTCTCCTTTCCACCCCTTTCACCTCTACTTTCATCTCTCGCCTTAAACCTTTTCCCCCCTCACTGCCCCTTACCTGTGGAACTCCCTCACACTCTGTGAGCACCTTCTCCCCCCACCTTTAAGACAAACTTTAAAACTCACTTCTTAAATAAAGCGCTCCAATAGCCTAGTCATGGCTACTGTCCCACACCATCAGTCCTACTAATGACTGCCATTTACTGCACTTATTCCCTCACCTGCTGTCTTTGTAAATTTCATATCATACCACGTACACTGCAAGCTCTCCGAGGCAGGGGTTTCCTTTCCTATGGTGTGTTCTTATTTGTGGCACTTATTGTACTATAATTCCCTGTCCTGTATTGTCACTCTTGTAAAGCGCTAAATATAGCTTTCTGTGCTACATAAATAATGATCTATATACATACAGTACTTGAAAAAAAAACTAGTTAATATTTTTTGTGCAGAGGTTTTCAGCTCAAGAGCCCACAAGTTCCAGTTAATATATATTTAAAAAAAAAAATGAAAATATGGACATCGAAATGCAAAGTTTGGATTTTAAACTCACAAACCTGCCAACTCTTACTTTAAAATGAGCATTAGCGGAAAGGTGTTTAGGGCCAACAGTAAAGATAGTAACATTATTAATGTGGGTTATAGTTATATCTAGTTAGCTGAAGTCATTGTGGTAGAAAATGTTACCTTATTAACAGTTTGAATAAATTCAAGCTGGCTTGATGAGTTCAACTCGCAAGAAAATCTATGTCATCCTATTTCCACTATTTTTTACTGAAAACCAGAAAAAGACTTGAAATGATTAAAATGTATGTGAAAGTTTAAGCTGCCGCCTGTAGGCATAAACCTAGTGCTCATATTACTTTCCTACAAACTCTCTGCAATTATAAAGTATTGCTGCAATGCATGAAAGTTATTCACAGAGACCTTAATTTGCATTACTCTGAAACCGTCCAGTCAATCAGTGAAATAGGAAAACGATTCTTCATCCTGAGAGACCTAGTAACACATTTTGGCAGCAAAAGAAACTTTGCATTTAAAAGAGAATTCTCCTGCAAGACAAATGAGCCAAATGTTCACCTTCTTAAAGATTAGTCTCCTTGTTGTAAAAGGGGTAGACCCATTGATTAAATCTGAGATCAATTGAATCATTGCTTTTCTATGTTGCCATATCATTTCAAAGTATAGTAAAATGATTTATAAATTTAAGAGAAATGTGTGTGAACTGATCTGGAGGTCAATTATACTCCGCTAAATCACGGCAAATAACTCGACTTTACTTTAATCAGGAATGAGCATTATTTGCCCTGAGGTTAGCGGCATACTCGCGAAACAAATGATATGAAAAATATTAGTTGTACCAAAGCTCATTTGCTTAAAGTCACTTTATTTCAGGGTAACGCTGCATTATCTTCAAATAACGTGATATTATTCAAGTTTTGGCGTTACTCTCAGCCAGACCCTCGAATTTTGAAGGAGAGGAGGAGAGTGTTAAAGCAGCAAAACATGTGAAATCATATGTGTTCATCTAAATAAATTAGTTCTGTAGTATTAGATAATGGTGATTGTTTTTTAAATTCAACTCTTAATGCCATTTTTTGTGAGTTTTAAAGCATCCTTTGATTTCTATAGAAAGATAGATCCCCCCTTCCCAGCAGTGCAAGGTATTTGCAACACTTTCTTGTTTGTGATAATTTGTTGTCAATGTTCCCAGGAATTTGAGCTGTAAACTGTAACAATAGATAATGTTACCTTAGTAATATCAGGATACATTGTAGCTGCTGAGTTACACTGACTGAAGGATTGATGAAAACTGAAAGGCAGCCATTATGTTAGGTCAGGGGTAAGCTCTTTCCGCTCCTACTTGCAGCTCTCTACAGGTTGCCGACCCCCAACTGCTGCCGCTCTCCCTCCCTATCCTGGCGGTGGCTTCGGAGGAGCCCGGCCAGCGCTGGTCGGCCTTTTTGGCCTCCGGACACAACGTTTCCCCAGCTGCTTGCCTACCTCTCTCCTGTACTGTCCCACACCGGGCTCTCATGCCGGTGTGCGCCAGAAGTGTGTGTCGCAGCTTCTGGCGCAAGCCAACGTCACAGAGCCCAGTGTGGTCAGTACAGGAGAGAGGCAAGCAAGCAGCTGGGGAGACGTCGGCCCGGTGACAACAAGAAGTCCGACCAGCGCCGGCCAGCCCCCCCCCCCTACCCCGCAGCCACCGGCAGGATAGTGAGGGAAAGACAATGTAAGTGTATATGTGTGTGTTTCGGGGGGAAGGGGTAGTGTGTGTATGTATTTGGGGGGGTATAGTGTGTATGTATTACGGGGGTAGAAAGTGTGTGTGTGTGTGTGAGAGTATTTGGGGGGTAGTGTGTATGTGTGTATTTGGGGGGTAGAGAGTGTGTATTTGGGGGAGTAGAGTATGTGTGTGTGTGTTAGTATTTGGGGGGTAGAGTGTGTGTATGAGTATTTAGGGGGGGGGAGTAGAGTGTTTGTGTGTATTTGGGGGGGAGGGTGTATGTGGGTAATGTGTGTCTATGTATTTGGGTGGGTGACAAGTTGCAGAGTCTGCTGTGTCCTGGAATAGAGGGTCTGGTTCTCTGGGATCTCTCTCTGGCAGCACCCACTTCCTCAGTGCTAGAAAGATCCCCTGCAGTTTAAGCAGGAGGCTTTTCTCCCTGACTGGTGAGCCAGGTGGAGACTGACTAATTGTCTGTATCTGCAATTAACCAGCTCCCTGATGGACTTTCTATTTGGAGTCCTTTTTAGACAAGGGTTAAGACCCTATCCCAGTGAATTTAACATAAGTCAATATTACATTACTTTTATTAGTGAGCTTAACCAGTAACGGACTGTTAATTGAAGTTATAATAACATGAAATGGACCAAGAGAGTTAAGTAGTCTTTCATCCATTTAAAGTAATTGTACAGTAGGTCACTTGAAAGTCATCCAAGGGTCACAAGCTCAGAAGTAAAGGAACTGCAGTACACAGTACAGTAGATCAGCTGTAATAGTGTGTGTGTGAACTCTGTTCAAATGTCACCGTCAGCTCTCCTTGTGATCTTAGTCTAGTCACTGTCTATCCCTGTGCCTCAGAAACAACCAACAACATTAAATGTGAGGGTCTTCATTATGCCTGCAAAATTCTATCTACCATGCTGTGCCCATTATCAACAGTATTTAAGAAATAAATTCTTATTAATTAACAGATATTCTCAGTCTTGCCCAGTTACATATACAATTGTACTGACTAGGTATAGTTTAATAAATGTTAGTTTGTGCACACACGTATTATCCTTGTTAAAGGCCACATATCTAAAGTTGTCTAACTATTATCTAATAAACACAATGTTATCATACTCCTCAGTGCGAGAGGGACCCACAATCTATTGTAGTTTTAATATTTTCCAGACAGCATCAGCTGTGAGAAAAGCAGGTGGGAAAGCTTTGTTATACTCTGTTCTGTGTTGTTAAATAAATCACTTTGAGTGACATACTGTACTGGAACAGATGAGAATGGTTTCAATCACAGTCATGCTTTTCTTCTGAACAGATCAGAACATATCAAAATGTTCTCTTGGCTAAATGTATTTCTATATGGCAATTTCTTTGACCCATTTGTTACTCTGCCTTACAGAAAGGAAACTCATTTAGCCTTTTAATAATGATAGGAGTTAATAATCCATTGAAGCCGCCTAGTTCCTAATTTGCTATTATTATAAATCGGATTTATTCATTTAAGACAATGAGCACCATGTCATTATCCCAAGCACAAAGGAAACAATTACAGTACTACATTAGCTCTGTCATTGTACAGTATGTCTTGGGACTTTCCTACGAGCAAAAGGAAAATACTTACATGTACATTCAGTAAATGCATTAAAGGGGAATGTACTCCATGTGGTCAACTTTCATATTTTCAGATCATTTGTGCTATTTTGTTTTTTTAAAACACGTTTTATTTCCATTTTCACTTTTGTATATATTTATAAATATTCAATGTTATGTATTAGCAGTACATTTACAATCATGCTTGAAGGATATGCTTCAATTTTTGATTATACATACATTCTAAACATATAACATGTACATCATCTCTTTGATATTATCTCTGGCTCTCAATTAAGACAACAGTGGTGTCCTCGTTTCAATATTAGTGTTTTTTAAACCAAATAGATTATACTGAATGATGAAACAAAACGTTTGCAAACACATGGAAAAGGATCATAGGAAAAATTGTGATTAACACTTTTTCAGAATCTAGAATCCAAACTTCCAAAGTTACAATTTATAGTCTTCCGTGCATTAGCTTTGAATGAGTGGGTAAGGTCGTTTTATTGTGACGCCTACTAGGTTCGACCTTTACAAGGAGAGTTGTAATCTCTGTCACTAATCTCAGGCCTTCAAAAAGTAGAATGGTCCCGACCACAACACCTTTCCGTAGACTTGGGGTCATTCTGTGCTACAGTAAGTATTGTATGCTATCATTTTAGATGATATTAGCGCTTTAGTATCCACTTTACATTTATAATATTCTTACCATCTGATGCTTCCTAATTCTGCATGGGAATCCCGTCATCATTGACCTATTTAGACTGCTGTACACATTAGATCCAATCCAAAACTATAAATGAAAAGTAAATAAAGTAAACAACAAAACAAAAAATACAATCAAACACGACAGTATCAGTAATATTGTGAGAAGTAAAATTGCAGATAATTATCAGTAATCTCTATAATCATAGCAATAATGACAACAACAATCTCTCCTTCAACAGCGACATTGATATCAATACGGGTACTCCAGCAGAACACCACCCCCCCCCAACCCCCGCCCATGAATCTGACCCTTCCCTAACTCCTCACATCTCCTTAGTCTAGTACGTTACAGAATTCTCCCCTAAGCTTTTTTGTGTCTATGGAAAGCGTACTAATGTTTGAGTCCCACTTTGTAAGAAATGTACCTCTTGCTGTTTCTTTGTCTTGGAGAAAATTGAGCCAATCCATCCTTATGATAAAATACATTTGGTCTTGCCAGTGTTTGAATGACAGATCAATCTCTTGGATCCAGTTAGATAATATAATTTTTAATGCTGCCAGAAATGCGATCTCGACTATTTTTGGGACTCAGGAGCAATCCCCCTCTGAAGTGGTATATACACCCAGTTTCGCTGCTTGTGAATTTGCAGAGAAATCCATCTCACTTATTTCTCTTACGAAATCTAGGACTGAAGACCAGAATGACTTAACTTTCGCACAATCCCATAAATGATATATCATACACTGGCGACACACTTTATTCGAGCTTGGCTAGTCCCACGAATTCGGGTATACCCGGGTGTATTGAGGTTTGTGACTGTTTTCTGCCCGAGTGCATTGAGTTATTTTCCAAGCAGGGATTGAAGCATTTTATTCCCGCTGGCTGCAATACTGCACAGTATATATATATATACTGCATTACAATTCATGAATTTATGCCATCTGGTAGACACCTGAAGCATTGCAGCCTATTAAATCCTAATCATTATCATTTAACAGATCAGCCGCCCATCAGCCAGGCATGAACCCAGGCTGGGAAGGCAAATGCAACGGGGCTTGTTAGAGGTGAGGAGTGGCGCATTCCAGGTATCTGCCAGGTACATACCGGGTATTTGCTCGAATAAAGTGTGTCGGTGCAGTATTTGCCTTTGGCAGTCACATTTTAAGCAATTGCCATTTGAGTTAAGACACATATGAAATCTGATTGGTGGTGTGATGTAAGTATAATGTAGTAGTTTATATAACATCTCATGGAATTGTGAATCTATGTTGAAACCCCATTAGAATAATCGCCTCCGTTAACCTAGTGAATTTCCTATCGATGATTTCGTCCCACTTTTGCTAGTCGTTTGATTCACCTCCATGCAACAGAGCTTGTAAAGATACAAAGTGGAAGCCCCCAGAGTCTTTGAGGCAATTAGATTGGAATCAAGGCCAACAAATAACATGTTTAATGGAGTTTCTCTAAGAACCTCGTTAATGTAATGTCTTACTTGTAAGTACATAAAGAACTGTTTATTGGATTTATTGACTTTTTCCTGAAAGAATTAAAAAGAGTGTATTTCACCTGAAGCAACGTTGGTCATATCTTTCATTACTTGTATTCCTTTTTGTTCCCATTGTAGGAAGGAAGTATCAGCTTTTCTTCCTGAAGTCAGCATTGCCTCTCAGAGGTAAATGGGTTGACTTGTATTTATTCGCTTTCACTATATGCCTTGTTTGCCGCCAGGCCTTACATTACATATAGAGAGAGAGAGAAAATAAAAAATGTTGTGGGGGGGAAAACCCATAAATGTGACAAATGAGATAAATACAACCTCTTTCTAATTGGATTCTGGCCCAGAAAGACCTTCCACACCGTCAAATCGGCATTATTTTTACCGAATCCATTTGAAAGGAGATTTAACTTTTGCATACTGGCTCATTTTGGGCAGACAGAGACAGGATTTCATAGTGAATGCCAAAATCCTAATATGAGGGATAGCTATTACTGTGTTAGCCACAAAAAATAATTGATCATCTGCAAAAGATGAGACCCTTTGTTCCCACTGTAGAGGGAGAGGGGGGTTGGCCTGGTATTAAAGGGGTTGCACCCCATATGGCCACCCCTGACCTCACCAGGGAGGCAAGGGGTTAACTGGACTGCGGTCCAGGAATGTGGCTTACACCTTGTCATGTCAGGAAACTGTATGTTCCCCTGTTCCCATGTTTCATTATAATCCTGTATTTTAATGTTTTAAAGTGCATTTCTGTATCTCCAGTTCTGGAGGTCACAGAGAGTTGATATTTGGCTAATATGTGGAGTCACTGTAGGCATTAAAAACTGGCAAATTTTGCCCCACTGAGCCCACCAGAATGGAACTTATTAATATGTGTAGATTAAGGAGTATATGTATGGTATTTTGGATCTGCTCTGAAAAATGCAGACTCCATCTGCTATGCTAAATAGGTCAGGAAGGGCAACCGGATGATTGAGCCTAAGTACTAATCAACAGACCAAGTACTAATCAACAGACTCTGCCACTCTAATTGTTACCTGAGGGCGGAGAATCATCAAACTGGAGTGGTTAGTAAGTGTTATGTCTACACCTACAAACAATGAAGATCCTATCAGATACTTCATTTGGTAGACTGGTCGTTGCCCCTGATTTAATTATGGGGCTACAGAAATAAGACCCTCAGAGTTCCAGTACACATGGGCTAACTAGCTGGGGGGCATGGGTTAATCTGTGTCTCCACATTAGGGATTGGATACAGATAATTGTTAACCAATAGTCTGTATTCAATGTTAAGAATAGGGTTACACAGGTATATAAACTGTGTCAACCCTACAGTTTTTAGTTGTGCTTCTGATTCCACCTGGAATGTCACCGGATTGCTGGAGAATTGCTAGCTGATACTTCTCCATCCCCCAACCCTAAGTAAGTGTTACTTTCTTGTCTGTTAATTGTACAATATTGCTGTGTTCACCTTTTTAAGGAATAAATATATTTTATTATATCTAAGCCTCGCTCAATTCAACCCAGATATTTGGTGTTCATTATATCTTGTCATAAGTTACCGTGACACCCACTCTAATGCCCTAGAACATATCTAGTGATTTCAAGTGTTTTATTAGAGGGTCTAACGCTAAATTAAAAAGAAAAGGCAAAAGAAGCCAGCCCTTTTCCAGTTTATGAGTTCCGTTTATTGGTGGTGCTGAAAGCTTTAGGTTGTTTGTGTATTGTTTGAATAAGATTAATTAAGATGTCACCAAACCCCTGAAATTGTAAAGTTCTTATAAATTCAGGCCATGAAATGTTATCGAAAGCTTTCTCTGCATCTAGGTTTCTGAGCACATTCGAGTTTGTGGTTACAGAATGTCAATTTTTGATTAAACCTGTTTGTTCTATTGAAATGAGATTAGGCATTATGGTAGCAAGCCTATTGGTCATGATTTGTTTCAGGAGTTTGAAGTCTATGTTTAAAAGTGAAATTGGCTAGTATGTGCTCACATTTTCCAGATCACTTTCGTGTTTGGGAAGAGCTATTATTCTTGCTAAGTTAACATTTGAGGGAGTATGTCCAAAGTTCAAATTCTAAAGAGGGACCAACATTGGTGAAAGTTTTTGTCTTTTAGCAACTTGTAATATTCTAATATAAATCCATCAGTATGGGGTGATCCATTTTTTTTTAGTTTTTAATAACTGTAAGGATTTCCTCCTGAGATATAGGTTTATGTAGCATACGTAGCTT
Source organism: Ascaphus truei (assembly GCF_040206685.1). Taxonomy (NCBI): domain Eukaryota; kingdom Metazoa; phylum Chordata; class Amphibia; order Anura; family Ascaphidae; genus Ascaphus; species Ascaphus truei. The sequence continues at coordinate 79,735,243 of NC_134490.1, read as the reverse complement.
TCTCTGTATCTGATCATTTGGTTGAAAAGTCAGTCTCCTCTGATTTTATTATCTGTATCTGCCTGATATAGGTTTTCATAAAAAAAAACTAAACTTTTTGTTGATCTTAAAAAAGATGAATAAATCTTTTACCTGATTGGTCTGTATTAATAGTCATTGACCATTTCCCCTTTAATTAGATTAGCTAAAAGTTTACCTGATTTGTTGGAACCTCTATAAAATGTATTGTATCTGTATAAATGTGCATTAATGTGTGCTCTATTTTGTAACACTGATTTATAAACTTGTTTTACATTAAGGTATTTTTCTTTACTTATTTGTGTATTTACAGATGTAAAGGTTCTGTAAGGTACTGTAAAGTCTTTGTTTAGAAGATCTGCCAGTGTAGTGTGGGTCTTCTTTTTTTTGTTTGGTCATATATGAGTTCATCGTTCCCGTAAAAACTGTGCTAGATGCTTTCCAGAACAAAGTGGGGTTACTATATCAAGATGAACGGCATTGTCATTTGAGTAATTATACAAGCATTTTATAAAATGCTTTTGAAATCCCCCAGATTATATAAATAATTGAGCTTTTTTTTCAATTATAAAACTTCAATTCTTGAGGGCTAACAACCGTCTAACAATACTTATGAGTGACCGAAGATCAAAATCTTCTCTATGTTAAAAAAAAATATATATATATATTAGGGATAAGGATTGGGGATGTCAATTGTGCACCTTTCTTGGACGGTGCTTATTTGTAGCATCACTTTTATCTAGTAAATATCGGTTTGTAACATTAAAGCCGCCCACCAGCATAATGGGTAATCCTGTGTATTGGATGAGCTGCTGATAAACAGAAGCAAAGAAATAATGGGTTAGGAATATTAGAAGCATAATGATTGACTAAAAGCACATACAAATAATCTACAGTGCAATTCAACGCAAAATATCTACCCAGAGGGTCAATCATGTTTTTGTTAATGTTGTATTTCTAATTTTTAGGGAACAGAAATGCCACATCATGATTTTTGGAAGTAAACAGGGCTGTGTAGCAGCCCCCTCCCCAATTGTGGCACAGTTTCTTATGGTTATGATTTGTGAGATGTGTTTCCTGTAGGAAAGCAATTTGTGTACAGTATGTAGCCTTTTAAGATGGCTCATGGCCATTTTCCTATTAATTGGTGAATTGGTGAATTTATTCCCTCCACATTCCATGAGAGTAACTGCCCTGCAACCATATCCTGACAATCTCCTCTATTCAAAGCCATACATTACTATTCCTAAACTACAGTACCAATCAGGTAGAACAATAATTTGTCCATATCCCTCTGATTTTACCTGAGATTGTGATAGACCACCCAGCCCAGTTTAAGAGGTCTTACTCTAGGGATCTGAAACCCCCAAAGCACACCCCAGGAGTCTTCTTCGGTAATATGTAGTAATCTTGTATATTCACTGTCAACAGAAAATGTACCAAACATGAAATATAAAACCAAAAGAGTCAATCGATAACTAACCCGCGTATTGTAAAACCTTTGTATAGAATTAAGTCTGAACTACATGAAATTGAAAATTGAATATACAGTGGCGACCAACTTTATTCTAACTCGGCTAGCTCCGCGAATTTCAGATTATCCCGGTTATCTGCGGTTTTGTGTTGTTTTCTCCCGGGGTGTATTGCGTTATTTTCGCGGCTGTGATTTAAGCATTTTATTCTCGCTGGCTGCAATACTGCAATGCCGTGTAAAAACTCATGGGGGGCGTTTGCGAGCTGTTGTCTTTGAAGCCGAGAAATTAATGAATTGTAATGCAGTATATACTGTATATATACACTATATACTGTATAACAACAACCCCTATAACCCCTAACATACACATACAGTACTGTATATGCACATCAATGATACTATAGGCCATCCCCTGGCGAGATGTGTTTGCAGCAGAGAGAATCCGCTGCTCTCTCTGCGCAAACATCGGCACATTAAAATTATTTAAAATACATTTTTATTCATAGTGTAGATGTGCAAGGGGTCTCCGGAGCTGAACCGCATTGGTTTCAGGTCCGGGGACCCCCTGCTTCCCAAGATACAGGCCCCTTTATGAGGTGCCGGTATCCCTCTGCATTTAAATGGTCCCGATCACGTGACCGCGGCATGTAAACCAAGCAGAGGGATACCGGCACCCCATAAAGGGACCTGTATCTCGGGAAGCAGGGGGTCCCCGGACCTAAAACCACAGCGGTTCAGCTCCGGAGACCCCCTGCACATCTACAGTATGAATAAAACACATACAGTATATAAATAAACACTCATTCCTTACCTTTGCGGCTATGTGCTACGGTAACGAAGCAGCATGACTGTATTTTTAATAATATTGGACAGTGAGCAGGGGGTTCCCTGAGTCACAAATCAAAGCTCCTGCACAATATTATTAAAATACAGAAATGCTGCTTCATTACCATAGCTGATAGCCGCTAAGGCAATGAAGGGGTTAACCCACCGTGCCCGCTTTGTTGTGGGTAGCGGGGGTGGGTGAAGGGGGTATTTGGCCCTTGGTGTGAGTTTAGGACTTGCGGGGGGTTGCGGGTGCACTTAACCCCTTCACGACCGTAGCAGTTAATACCGCCACGGTCATGAAGGGGTTAACCCCTCCCGCTAACCCCCCGCAAGCCCTAAACAACCATCATTGGGGCTAATACCCCCTTCACCCACCCCCGCTACCCACAATAAAAAAAATTCACACACAGCAGCCGCCCAAAAAATAAATAAATAAATCTAAATAAATAAATAAATACATGAATATAAATAAATACATTTTAAATACATTTTTATTCATAGTGTAGATGTGCAGGGGTCTCCGGAGCTGAACCGCTGTGATTTTAGGTCCGGGGACCCCCTGCTCCCTGAGATACAGGTAGTTGTTTAGGGCTTGCGGGGGGGTAGCGGGTGCACTTAACCCCTTCACGACCGTAGCGGTATTAACTGCTATGGTCGTGAAGGGGTTAAGTGCACCCGTAACCCCCCCGCAGGTCCTAAACTCACACCAAGGGCCAAATACCCCCTTCACCCACCCCCGCTTCCCACAATAAAAAAAATTCACGCACAGCAGCCCCACAATTAATAAATAAATCTAAATAAATAAATAAATACATGAATATAAATAAATATATATATATATATATATATATATATATATATATATACAGTATATACACACACATGATGAACCAATATACAAATAAATGTAGAAGGGTTATCAAAATCATACTGTACTACAAATAACACTTCTCCATACAGGCACATTTATTTATTTATTTTTTGGGCGGCTGCTGTGTGTGAATTTTTTTTATTGTGGGTACTGGCGGTGGGTGAAGGGGGTATTAGCCCCAACGATGGTTGTTTAGGGCTTGCGGGGGGGTAGCGGGAGGGGTTAACCCCTTCATGACCGTAGCGGTATTAACTGCTACGGTCATGAAGGGTTTAAGTGCACCCGCAACCCCCCACGCAAGTCCTAAACTCACACCAAGGGCCAAATACCCCCTTCACCCACCCCCGCTACCCACAATAAAGCGGGCACGGTGGGTTAACCCCTTCATTGCCTTAGCGGCTATCAGCTATGGTAATGAAGCAGCATTTCTGTATTTTAATAATATTGTGCAGGAGCTTTGATTTGTGGCTCAGGAAACCCCCTGCTCACTGTACAATATTATTAAAAATACAGTCATGCTGCTTCGTTACCGTAGCACATAGCCGCAAAGGTAAGGAATGAGTGTTTATTTATATATGTGTTTTATTCATACTGTAGATGTGCAGGGGATCTCCGGAGCTGAACCGCTGTGGTTTTAGGTCCGGGGACCCTCTGCTTCCCGAGATACAGGCCCCTTTATGGGGTGCCGGTATCCCTTTGCTTGATTTACATGCCGCGGTCACGTGATCGGGACCATTTAAATGCAGAGGGATACCGGCACCTCATAAAGGGGCCTGTATCTCGGGAAGCAGGTGTGTCCCTGAGGTGTCTCGCAAGGTGTCCCACTTTTCACCTTCGCAAAGGTCCCTCAAATGCACTTTGCAAAGGTCCCTCAAATGCACTATCTCCCCTCAATCCATCCCCATATAACATCTATCAAAAACAGCAGACAGGTGAGCAGGTGACAGTAGATATGCAACCAGGGTTAATACACGGCTATGCTAAGCCAACTCACTTTTCTCCTCCGCAAGAAATCATGTGTATCCACTGCCACCACCCAAGAAATATGCAAAATATGTAATATATATATATATATATATATATATCATACAATACCTGAAAGGTAAAAAGACAAAAGCACTCAGCAGTTCAGTAATGAAAAATGGATTAAAGTACACAAATACTTGCACAAAAAGTCCAACGTTTCGATCCCGAAGAGAGATCTTTATCAAGGGGGGTGCTAGATCTCTCTTCGGAATCGTAACGTTGACTTTTTGTGCAAGTATTTGTGTACTTTAATACATTTTTTCATTACTGAACTGCTGAGTGCTTTTGTCTCTTTTCCTTTCAGGTATTGTATGCTGTATATTTTTATGACCTTAGTACCAGCTTTTACCACTCCACCACTGGAGTGCAGGATATCTATCTATCTATCTATCTATCTATCTATCTATCTATCTATCTATCTATCTATCTATCTATATATATATATATATATATTTTGTAAGAGAGAAAAAGAGCCCAAAACAAAAAGCACTCTAGTATGCCTGGCAGTACAAAATCACATAATTTTTATTAAGGGTTGTCACAGAACAAAAAGTTAAAATACAAAGCACAGAAAATTAAAATAAGGGCATGGATCCCCTGTACGTGGCAAAACTTGTTATATCCTCCAACTAGAAAATCCTAATGGGGACAGTACAATTGCCAAAATTGACAAGATAAATGCTCTAAAGTACCTGACAAGGTTGAAACAGTAAAGCTGACAACAGGCCAGACAAGGTGGCTAGGCTACGTGGTCAATACAGTGAATAACAGTACACTTCTATCTCCCTTGAATCTAGGGTAAATACAAAGTGACACAGTGTCAGTGAAAATCAATGAAAGACACACAAAATACAGTCAGAAAAGCACACCTAAGCCTGCAGCAGCAAATAGAGATACATCACCTTAAGTCAGGTACACAGCAGAGTAAAGGGAGGAAACAATGAGCAAAGGCTCATAGCATGTTAACGTGTCCCAAGAGGGGGACAAACCAGGGGATCCTGCCTATTGGAACAGTGCTATGCAAAAATGCCCGGGCGCTACCTTAGAGTGAATATTAATGGGGTAAGGTAATCGTTGTAATTAAACAATACAACCTTAAATAGTACTTAAAGGTCCCCTTTACTTCCGAAACTCTTCCTGCTGCTCAAAACACCAAAAAGGACCTATCCAGGATCCTTGGTACAAGGAAAAAGCAGACAAAAAATGGGGGAGCATAGGTTGAGAGACTATACAGACGTTTGAGTAACCACAATATTGTGAAACTTGGATGTGAAATAAGATGTGAAATAACATAAACACTTACACGGCCTTGTGTAAATGCTTTCACATCAAGGTATCTTTGCTTTAGGTGTTTTCTCTTCTGTCTTCTTTCTTCTTATGTCTTTCTTCTCCTCTGGTGTGCTGTGAAGCGTCTCTTGTCTTTTCCACAGGGATGGGTTGTGATGTTGTCCTCAGAGTTAAAATGAAATAAAAACATTTGGATAAGGAACGAGACAGAAGAATGAAAATATACGTCTGGGGTAGATAACCAGGTCTAAATTCAACAAGCAGAGGAATACTGCATCCACTCACACGGGCAAGCGTGAGTTGTCTCTGGAGGGAGGTATCTTTGATGGCACCTCACTGCAGGGATCCCACGTGCCCCACCGGTACTTTGCACCAAACAATACTGGTTATAGGGCCAAATTGGGTAAAAATGTCACCCCGTAAGGTTATCAATAAACTCACACGGCCAAGTGTGAGTATGAACTCAAATTGGTATCTCTTCTCCCCTCTCTGGAGCATCAAATTCGAACCTTCAATTTGTATTGTGAGAATCACTCAGATAGTGCCTGGTTCACACGATAGTGCACACGGGTACAGGGGTGAAAAACATAATATTTATTAACACTAACAGGACATAGTCCCAACAAAACATTTAAAAAGCACTAGGTCAAAAAATGACTGAAGAGCTGATGTTTAGGCAGCCAGTCTATCAGAAAATGTTCGTGCAGGATACTCAAGTGCGCAGCTAACTCTCCGCGTCCGGGTGGTAAGCTTTGCTCCTTCTTCCTGCTTCTGACGGTGGCCGGTATGGTAAAAAAGTACTCAGGGATAGTAGCAACGCGTTTCGCCCTTTTTGGGCTTCCTCAGGCTCCGTAGATAGGTATGGCTGGGGTCATAGTCTTATATAGGGATCCCTTAGCCAATCCAATCCTTTCCCTGAGTCCCTCCCTTGCTTGAATGACGTCGCTCGATTTTCTCCTCTCTACTGTCTTGTCTCTAGGTTAATAAGCGCTCGAAACTCGCGGTCTCACTTCTAAGTATTGCGTCTCTTATCTCAATCAGTACTGGGAGTTTGATCCATGGTACATTCACGTTTTGGATGTTCAATAAATTGATAGATGCGTGCGCTGAGTCAGCATTACCTCACAGGTCATGTGGACATGGTGGAATAGTAAACAATTGGTGCGCTGTGTCAGCTTAACTTCCCTGGTCATTGAAGTTTGGTAAATAAATAAATATAAGCAGGCATTGTGTCAGCCCAGCCTCACTGGTCCTTGGGACATGATGAATAAAACAATAAAAAGTAAATGCGGGCACTGTATCAGCACAGCCTCACAAGTCTTAGGAACATAGTGCATAAATACTTACTGGTGGATGGAGCATACTAAATAAATGGATAAATACGTGCACTGTATCAGCACAACCTCACACATTTTTGGAACATAGTGCATAAATGAATCCATAAATACGTACTCTGTGTCAGCCTCTCAGGTCATTGGAACAAATGTTCAGTATGGGATAAATTCAGTGGACAGTCCTCTCACTTATATATTAACATATTGCTTATCACATCACGGGGGTATACATGGTAATAGCTGAGTTCATTGTTATAAAAACACATATGAACATATAAATAGCTTTCTAAATTAAAAAACAAGTATCCTTAATTTAATATTAAAAATGTTAAATAGTAAAATGTCATATTTAAAATCCTAGACATTAATAGAACAAAACTCAGATAGATACGAATGATACATACTTGGCGATGGTTGTTATACATAAAATAAACATGGATATAGTCATAAATACGTCGAATTGAGGCTGGGCTGACACAATGCCTGCTTATATTTATTTATTTACCAAACTTCAATGACCAGGGAAGTTAAGCTGACACAGCGCACCAATTGTTTACTATTCCACCATGTCCACATGACCTGTGAGGTAATGCTGACTCAGCGCACGCATCTATCAATTTATTGAACATCCAAAACGTGAATGTACCATGGATCAAACTCCCAGTACTGATTGAGATAAGAGACGCAATACTTAGAAGTGAGACCGCGAGTTTCGAGCGCTTATTAACCTAGAGACAAGACAGTAGAGAGGAGAAAATCGAGCGACGTCATTCAAGCAAGGGAGGGACTCAGGGAAAGGATTGGATTGGCTAAGGGATCCCTATATAAGACTATGACCCCAGCCATACCTATCTACGGAGCCTGAGGAAGCCCAAAAAGGGCGAAACGCGTTGCTACTATCCCTGAGTACTTTTTTACCATACCGGCCACCGTCAGAAGCAGGAAGAAGGAGCAAAGCTTACCACCCGGACGCGGAGAGTTAGCTGCGCACTTGAGTATCCTGCACGAACATTTTCTGATAGACTGGCTGCCTAAACATCAGCTCTTCAGTCATTTTTTGACCTAGTGCTTTTTAAATGTTTTGTTGGGACTATGTCCTGTTAGTGTTAATAAATATTATGTTTTTCACCCCTGTACCCGTGTGCACTATCGTGTGAACCAGGCACTATCTGAGTGATTCTCACAATACAAATTGAAGGTTCGAATTTGATGCTCCAGAGAGGGGAGAAGAGATACCAATTTGAGTTCATACTCACACTTGGCCGTGTGAGTTTATTGATAACCTTACGGGGTGACATTTTTACCCAATTTGGCCCTATAACCAGTATTGTTTGGTGCAAAGAACCGGTGGGGCACGTGGGATCCCTGCAGTGAGGTGCCATCAAAGATACCTCCCTCCAGAGACAACTCACGCTTGCCCGTGTGAGTGGATGCAGTATTCCTCTGCTTGTTGAATTTAGACCTGGTTATCTACCCCAGACGTATATTTTCATTCTTCTGTCTCGTTCCTTATCCATATGTTTTTATTTCATTTTAACTCTGAGGACAACATCACAACCCATCCCTGTGGAAAAGACAAGAGACGCTTCACAGCACATCAGAGGAGAAGAAAGACATAAGAAGAAAGAAGACAGAAGAGAAAACACCTAAAGCAAAGATACCTTGATGTGAAAGCATTTACACAAGGCCGTGTAAGTGTTTATGTTATTTCACATCTTATTTCACATCCAAGTTTCACAATATTGTGGTTACTCAAACGACTGTATAGTCTCTCAACCTATGCTCCCCCATTTTTTGTCTGCTTTTTCCTTGTACCAAGGATCCTGGATAGGTCCTTTTTGGTGTTTTGAGCAGCAGGAAGAGTTTCGGAAGTAAAGGGGACCTTTAAGCACTATTTAAGGTTGTATTGTTTAATTACAACGATTACCTTACCCCATTAATATTCACTCTAAGGTAGCGCCCGGGCATTTTTGCATAGCACTGTTCCAATCATCCAAACACCTGTGGCAGCAACCTACTCTATAGAGGTCAATAGATTATAGGATTGTACCTCTATTAGTATATTACATCCTAGTTCCCCTTTAGACCAAATCAGGAACCATGGAAATGGAAACAACTGTAACTACTATTAACATTTTCGAGAAGAGACTACAAAAAGAGAGAGACATAGAAAGTAGGATGAAGAACACAGAGGAAAGAGAGGATAAAGAAATAATTAACGAAGAATTTGATAAATTAGACAAACTCCTAAAAAAGGAAACAAGAAAAATACTAGATAAGGCTTATTTGGAAGAATATCTAAAGGTGAACAGGATCCCTAGGGGTCTTAGGACCAGCAAAAAACCGGCCTTCGATTTAGAAGAGATTGAGTATACTGTCATGTGGGAAGGTATATTGGACACTTGTGGCAGAGACTTAATCAAGCTTTTAATTGACCACCACAAACACACATTGGGAAAAATAGACGAAGAGGTAAACCAAATTAAAGTCAAATTAGAGCCATTAATGGAGCACCAATCTTTCCTAGAAAGGAACAAAAAACTCTCGGACGAGATTGATGCCCTTGAGAAAAGCCTGGAAATTAGTAAAAATAGTAAATTCAAACGCGATAAAGAAGACTATGAGGAAGGGCTAAATAAAAAATGGGATAAAAGTGGGTGGAGTAAAAATCCCGAGAGAGGCAGAGATAACAGCACACACACCCCAAGGAGATTTAGAACACAGTCAAATGAGAAGAAAAAAGCAAAATACACTAACATCACAAAAGAACCCATCCCCCCACCTCCCCCCCCCCACCCCCACAAAGAAAGAAAAAGAGCCATGCCAGGAAATGGAAAGGAGAGATAGAGAAAGAAAACCAGCAGATAGGGGGGAGTCCCGTCATTATAGACCTTACTATCATAGTAACCCATACCACCAAAGGGAGACCAGTAGATATGAACCCTATGATAGGAGTCACCAATATAGAAGGGACCATTGGAGTCAAGAAAGAGTAAGAGATTGGGACAGACAGCATTATCATGAGAGAGAAGGAAGAAGGGACAGGGAGGAGAGAAGAGAGAAACATCATTGGAGGGAGACAAGGGAGGACCTCAGAGATAGACGGGATAGATCAAGACCAAGGAGGGATGAGAGGCACATCAGCCGATCCCCAGTGAGGAACCCAGTATGGGATAGAACCAAACAGGAAACTGCGGTTTCTTTTTTAGACCGAAGTCCCCTGGAGGGACAACTTTTACAGAATCAACAGGAGACAATCATAGACAGGGGCACGGAAGAAAGCAACAGAGGGAAAAAAAGAGAAAGAGAGGACAGAGAGGGAGAAGGAAGACAGTCAAAAAAAGCAGCAAAGTAGGCGGAGTATTTAATATCAGCAAAGTTGAATTGAACCAAACACAAGTCGATCTAATAGCCAGGGGCTTAAATTTTGCCCCAGCAACCAAACCTAGTGGCTTTAGTATGTTCTTAGACGCAAACAAATTCCTAAGACAGCTCACTATTAAGCGTTTTTTCCTCAACAAGGATGCCCAAAGTAGGGAATTAACGGGAGCAAGACAAGAGACACAACTTGTGAACAGCGTAGAAGATAATTTCGTTCATTCAAGACTACGGGAGAAGTCCAAGTTTAACCCAAGTGGCAGTAAGGGGCATTATTTGGAGGTCTATCATCAACTGATTGCAGACGATCTTGAGAAATTAACAGAGACCTCTAAAAGGCTCAAAGATAACCTCAGTAAAGAGGAGAAGGAAGCCCTGGAAGTTCTAGTGGAAGATAAGTCCATCACCATCAAACCAGCCGACAAAGGGGGGGGAGTGGTGGTGATGGACACTGAATACTATCTACAAGAAGCAGGGAGAATCTTAGAGGATAAAGTAACCTATCAAAAACTACTAAGTGACCCGACTAAGTCTTATAAAAAGGAATTAGACGTGATCCTAGACAGAGGAAAAAGTTTAGGAATACTAACGACAAAGGAATGGGGCTACATACAACAGGAAAAACCAATTTTACCAGTGTTTTATTTTCTACCGAAAATACATAAATGCTTGGAAACCCCCCCTGGAAGGCCGATAATATCTGGTATTGGGTCTCTCACGCAAAACCTATCTGAATATGTAGACTTCTTCCTTCAAAAATACGCCACTGCAGGCAAATCCTATTTAAAGAACACAACACAGGTCCTAAATTTATTACAGGAGATCAATTGGCAAGACGATTACATACTGGGAACCTGTGACGTTAAATCTCTATATACATGTATACGACATCGAGACGGTATAGAGGCAGTATCAAAGGTGATGTCCAAAGACACTCTCATCAAAAAGGAACAGGGGACTTTTATTTTAGACAGTATCCATTTTATTTTAAGCCATAATGTTTTTTGGTTTAACGATGATTTGTTCTTACAACTGTGTGGTACCGCGATGGGTACGCGGTTCGCACCAAGCTTTGCAAACATATTTATGTCAAACTGGGAGGAGAACACAATATGGGCAAACAACCCTTTCAGTACCAATCTGGTTTCATGGCATCGTTATATCGACGATGTGTTGTTCGTGTGGAAGGGGAGTGAGATAGTGCTAGGAGAATTCATTAACCATATAAATAAAAACAACATCAACCTAGAATTCACCTCGGAACACAGCAGAGATACAATTAACTTCCTTGATTTGACGATATATGTAGAACAGAGCCAAATCAAAACAAAAACTTTCTTTAAGCCAACTGATGCAAACAATTTTCTTTTGTCCTCCAGTTGCCACCACCCTAAGTGGCTCAATAACATCCCCTATGGCCAGTTTAGAAGAATTAAAAGGAATTGCTCGGATAATGAAATATTTAAACAACAGGCAAATACGTTAGAGGGGAAATTTTTAGAGAGAGGATACCAACCCAGAATTATTAATGAAGCAGTGAAAAAACTGGAAGCAATCCCCAGAGGCGATTTGTTGAAGACTAATAAAAAGGAAAATGAGAGCAATTTTAATTCAGCGTTTATCACAACTTATAGCATGGAAGCAAATAAAGTAAGGGACATCATACAGAAGCACTGGCATGTCGTCCAGAAGGATCCAATCCTTAATGGACACATTCCTGATATACCGAGAGTTATATTCAGGAAAGCTCAGTCTATCAAAGCGAAATTAGCACCAAGCACTTTCAGGAGAACAAAAACCCCAAATGAGAATCAGTGGTTACCCCCCCCTGTTGGTTTCTTTGGATGCCAAGACTGTAAAGCCTGCAAACAAGCAGTAAAGGGGGAGAAAGCATCTTTTAGCTCTAATACCACAAAAAAGGATTTTAAAATTAAGCAAATGATAAACTGTAAAACTGAGTATGTTGTGTATCTGCTGGCCTGCCCTTGTGGTCTCCAGTACGTGGGCCGCACGTCAAGACCACTCAGGGTCCGAATACTGGAACACTTGGGCAACATACGTAGGCAGGTTATGACACACAGCGTCTCTAGGCATTTTAGCCTCAGCCACGGAGGTAACCCCGAAGGCTTAAGATACAAAGGGATTGAGAAAGTAGATCCACATTGGAGAGGAGGGGATAGACTGCTGAAACTCTGCCAGCGCGAGACATACTGGATCTACAAGTTGAAGACCCTAAGCCCAAAAGGTCTAAATATAGACATAGACCTCGGGGCCTTCATCTGATCGATAGTATGTCTTGCAGGACACACAGCAGTCGGTGACACGTATGGTCCATTGTGATACATCATGTGTTTTTATATAGCCATCAAGCGATCCTATCTGATTTAAGATTGAGCATGATTATGTATAAATTCTGACACAAGACACTGATTTTATTCTGTTTTGTCATGTTCTATTTCAGATAACATCACTTGTATCATCAATTCGACGTATTTATGACTATATCCATGTTTATTTTATGTATAACAACCATCGCCAAGTATGTATCATTCGTATCTATCTGAGTTTTGTTCTATTAATGTCTAGGATTTTAAATATGACATTTTACTATTTAACATTTTTAATATTAAATTAAGGATACTTGTTTTTTAATTTAGAAAGCTATTTATATGTTCATATGTGTTTTTATAACAATGAACTCAGCTATTACCATGTATACCCCCGTGATGTGATAAGCAATATGTTAATATATAAGTGAGAGGACTGTCCACTGAATTTATCCCATACTGAACATTTGTTCCAATGACCTGAGAGGCTGACACAGAGTACGTATTTATGGATTCATTTATGCACTATGTTCCAAAAATTTGTGAGGTTGTGCTGATACAGTGCACGTATTTATCCATTTATTTAGTATGCTCCATTCACCAGTAAGTATTTATGCACTATGTTCCTAAGACTTGTGAGGCTGTGCTGATACAGTGCCCGCATTTACTTTTTATTGTTTTATTCATCATGTCCCAAGGACCAGTGAGGCTGGGCTGACACAATGCCTGCTTATATTTATTTATTTACCAAACTTCAATGACCAGGGAAGTTAAGCTGACACAGCGCACCAATTGTTTACTATTCCACCATGTCCACATGACCTGTGAGGTAATGCTGACTCAGCGCACGCATCTATCAATTTATTGAACATCCAAAACGTGAATGTACCATGGATCAAACTCCCAGTACTGATTGAGATAAGAGACGCAATACTTAGAAGTGAGACCGCGAGTTTCGAGCGCTTATTAACCTAGAGACAAGACAGTAGAGAGGAGAAAATCGAGCGACGTCATTCAAGCAAGGGATGGACTCAGGGAAAGGATTGGATTGGCTAAGGGATCCCTATATAAGACTATGACCCCAGCCATACCTATCTACGGAGCCTGAGGAAGCCCAAAAAGGGCGAAACGCGTTGCTACTATCCCTGAGTACTTTTTTACCATACCGGCCACCGTCAGAAGCAGGAAGAAGGAGCAAAGCTTACCACCCGGATGCGGAGAGTTAGCTGCGCACTTGAGTATCCTGCACGAACATTTTCTGATAGACTGGCTGCCTAAACATCAGCTCTTCAGTCATTTTTTGACCTAGTGCTTTTTAAATGTTTTGTTGGGACTATGTCCTGTTAGTGTTAATAAATATTATGTTTTTCACCCCTGTACCCGTGTGCACTATCGTGTGAACCAGGCACTATCTGAGTGATTCTCACAATACAAATTGAAGGTTCGAATTTGATGCTCCAGAGAGGGGAGAAGAGATACCAATTTGAGTTCATACTCACACTTGGCCGTGTGAGTTTATTGATAACCTTACGGGGTGACATTTTTACCCAATTTGGCCCTATAACCAGTATTGTTTGGTGCAAAGAACCGGTGGGGCACGTGGGATCCCTGCAGTGAGGTGCCATCAAAGATACCTCCCTCCAGAGACAACTCACGCTTGCCCGTGTGAGTGGATGCAGTATTCCTCTGCTTGTTGAATTTAGACCTGGTTATCTACCCCAGACGTATATTTTCATTCTTCTGTCTCGTTCCTTATCCATACAGTATGTTTTTATTTCATTTTAACTCTGAGGACAACATCACAACCCATCCCTGTGGAAAAGACAAGAGACGCTTCACAGCACACCAGAGGAGAAGAAAGACATAAGAAGAAAGAAGACAGAAGAGAAAACACCTAAAGCAAAGATACCTTGATGTGAAAGCATTTACACAAGGCCGTGTAAGTGTTTATGTTATTTCACATCTTATTTCACATCCAAGTTTCACAATATTGTGGTTACTCAAACGTCTGTATAGTCTCTCAACCTATGCTCCCCCATTTTTTGTCTGCTTGATCCTGCCTATTGGACCTGCTCTTACGCGTTTCGGCCAAGAGCCTTCTACTGGGAGTGGTACTGTAGGCAGGGTGACATGCATGCTTAAAAAGGGATCTAATTGGGCCAGTGAGTGTTAACACCTGGTGAGATTAATCAGTAGCGCTATATGTAAAGGGTATACAGATGAGTGTGATAAACCTACTATCAGTCATAAGGGCGTCATAGCAGGGGAGCCAATAGTAAAGGTGTATCATATCAACGCTTACCCCAGTAAAAGAGGGCAGTGCTGGCAGATTAATTCCACTAATAATAAACAGTGCGCATGTGCGTGACGTCACAAAACTGCGTCCATAGCATGGCTGTCGCCTATACTGCTCTATCGGGAGACTGTGCAGCTATTAATGATATTAAAACATCTCCTTTCCTAGACCTAAGATGCTAAGGGCAGAGCGGACCTCACGGGTGCTAATGCGCATGTCCGTGACGTCATCCGTTGCCGTCCCTGGCGCCCCTCGCCGAGTCATACCCAAACTGGCAGGCATTCAACTTAATACACCTCACTGCGCATGCTTGACCGGAGATAGAAGAGAATCACAGTCTCAGTGTTAGGCTGATGC
This sequence comes from Ascaphus truei, assembly GCF_040206685.1. Taxonomy (NCBI): domain Eukaryota; kingdom Metazoa; phylum Chordata; class Amphibia; order Anura; family Ascaphidae; genus Ascaphus; species Ascaphus truei. Next base: position 79,720,047 of record NC_134490.1, on the reverse strand, counting down.
CGTGTTGTTCCATGCGCGTGCGCTGTGTATAAACCTCAAACCCGTACCAAATACATCTACTATATATTTCTGAAAGCACTGTATGTCTGCATCCCTAGCGGCAATCTCATTGGTCCCTTGGCCTGCCCGCCCCCGCACCTCTCATTGGCCTGAGGCAGAGTGACGGGCAAAAAAAAACCACACACACACACCCCTCACACACACACACACCCTCACTCTCCCCCGTCAGTTGGACCGCAGCTCACCTCCTGCTCTCCCCCTCACGTGCGCTGCTACCGAAGAGGGGAAGTGCGGCGCGGGACTCCCCCTCATGTGCGCCGGCTCCCGGACGGAGGGGAAGCGCGGCGCGGGACTCCCCCTCACGTGCGCCGCTACCGGAGAGGGGAAGCGCGGCGCGGGACTCCCCCTCACGTGCACCGCTAATGGAGAGGGGAAGCGCGGCACGGGACTCCCCCTCACGTGCGCCGCTACCGGAGAGGGGAAGCGCGGCGCGGGACTCCCCCTCACGTGCGCCGCTACCGGAGAGGGGAAGCGCGGCGCGGGTCTCCTGCCACTCTTGCCCCCCCCCCAGCTTCCCGAACTCACCATCTGCCCCAGCCAGATGCCATGGGGTCAAGGTAAGTCACCCACCGTCTCCCACCCACGCACTGTCACCCAGTCACCCACACACCCACCCAGTCACTTTCACCCAGTCAACCCAGTCACCCACCCACCCAGTCACCCACCCAGTCACCCACCCACTCACCCACCCAGTCAACTCAGTCACCCACCCAGTCACTCAGTCACCCAGTCACTCAGTCACCCAGTCACTCAGTCACCCACCCAGTCACTCAGTCACCCAGTCACTCAGTCACCCACCCAGTCACTCAGTCACCCACCCAGTCACTCAGTCACCCACCCAGTCACTCAGTCACCCACCCAGTCACTCAGTCACCCAGTCACTCAGTCACCCACCCAGTCACTCAGTCACTCAGTCACCCAGTCACCCACCCAGTCACTCAGTCACCCACCCAGTCACCCACCCGCTCACCCACCCACTCACTCACCCACCCACTCACCCACCCACTCACCCACCCACCCAGTCACCCACTCACCCACCCAGTCAGTCACCCACCCACCCAGTCACCCACTCACCCACCCAGTCACCCACTCACCCACCCAGTCAGTCACCCACTCACCCACCCAGTCAGTCACCCACTCACCCACCCAGTCAGTCTCCCACTCACCCACCCAGTCAGTCTCCCACTCACCCACCCAGTCAGTCTCCCACTCACCCACCCAGTCAGTCTCCCACTCACCCACCCAGTCAGTCTCCCACCCAGTCAGTCTCCCACCCAGTCAGTCTCCCACCCAGTCAGTCTCCCACCCAGTCAGTCTCCCACCCAGTCAGTCTCCCACTCACCCACCCATTCAGTCTCACACTCACCCACCCAGTCTCACCCAAAACAACCCACCCACTCACCGACCCCACCCATCCACTCACCAACCCCACCTACCCACTCACTGACCCACCCAGTCACCGACCCCAGTCACTGACCCACCCAGTCACCGACCCTGAAAAAGTCACCCAGTCACCGACCCACCCACCGACCCAAAGTCACCCACCCACCCAAAGTCACCCACCCACCCAAAGTCACCCACCCACCCAAAGTCACCCACCCACCAACCCAGAGTCACCCACACACTCACCTACCCAAAGTCACCCACCCACCGACCCAAAGTCACCCACCCACCGACCCAAAGTCATCCACCCCCCAACCCAACTCACCCACCGACCCAACTCACCCACCCAACCACCGACCCAAAGTCACCCACCGACCCAAAGTCACCCACCCACCGACCCAAAGTCACCCACCGACCCAAAGTCACCCACCCACCGACCCAAAGTCACCCACCCACCCACCGACCCAAAGTCACCCACCCACCGACCCAAAGTCACCCACCCACCGACCCAAAGTCACCCACCCACCGACCCAAAGTCAAACCGACCCAAAGTCACCCACCCAGTCACCAACCCACCCACCCACTCACTCAAGTGTCACCCACCCACCCACACAGTCACCCACACACTCAGTCAACTCAGTCACCCACCTAGCTGTCAAGGGGGGGTGGAAGCTTAACCCTGTCGTACGCCCCCCCCCCCAAATTACATCCCGGGCAACGCCGGGTCTCTCAGCTAGTAGAATATATTAAAGAGGTATTACAGTTTAAGAGAATTAATATAAAGGAGCTAGTAATAAAGCATATATTACTCTCAGACAAGAAGGATAGAAAGATAAACATAGAATGTATTACTGTTGTTAACACAGCTATGATAGAATGTTAGGATAGTTAAGGACTATATAATACATATAAATATGCTTCAAGGATAACAGTAACTGGGGATATATCTCGAGTTGTTATCATAACAGAAAATATCATTACAGCTTTGCTCCTTGTTTCCTCCCTTTACTCTGCTGTGTACCTGACGTAAGGTGATGTATCTCTATTTGCTGCTGCAGGCTTAGGTGTGCTTTTCTGACTGTATTTTGTGTGTCTTTCATTGATTTTCACTGACACTGTGTCACTTTGTATTTACCCTAGATTCAAGGGAGATAGAAGTGTACTGTTATTCACTGTATTGACCACGTAGCCTAGCCACCTTGTCTGGCCTGTTGTCAGCTTTACTGTTTCAACCTTGTCAGGTACTTTAGAGCATTTATCTTGTCAATTTTGGCAATTGTACTGTCCCCATTAGGATTTTCTAGTTGGAGGATATAACAAGTTTTGCCACGTACAGGGGATCCATGCCCTTATTTTAATTTTCTGTGCTTTGTATTTTAACTTTTGGTTCTGTGACAACCCTTAATAAAAATTATGTGATTTTGTACTGCCAGGCATACTAGAGTGCTTTTTGTTTAGGGCTCTTTTTCTCTCTTACAATATTTATAGCCCTCATAGCACCACCGACAGATCACTGCGTATAGATTTACCTTGTCGGTAATTAGTTGCCACCATTTGTCTTGTGGAGTGGTGAGTGAAGGAGTGGTCGTGGCTTTGTGGAGTGGGGTGGTAGTAAGAGCAAGAGTGGAAGTGACCAGAAGGGTGAGGTGGAGAAGGGAAAGGAGGCGTGGTAGGAGTTGTGAGTGGAGGAGTGCTGGGGAGAAGATTAGGAGTGGGAGATTGGTGAGGAGAGAAGTAGAGGGACTGGAGGGAAGATAAAAGGAGGAGAGGGCAGTGGGGCATGGTAGGAAAGACCAGTGACAAAGGACACAGCAGCAAGCCCAAGTAGGGTCACCACAACAGTCTGGAATCAGATGAGCAAACTGCTGCTGTAGCTTCTGAGAAGCAGAGAGTAAGAAATAGTACATTCTCTGATGAGGAGAATTGTTTTAGTAGGAAAAGTGGTAGAGGTCTATGACCAAATTCTTGGTGAATTATGTAATAAAAAATGTGCCATTAATGGAATTGTTTCCTATATTAGTAGCTGTAAATGTGTGTGGGGTCAGCTGTTTAAGGATAGACAGGTCCTCTTCAATTCTGATAAGCAGGGGGTACTGTCAGCCCTTAACAGAATGTCTGCTTCTTCTCCCACTTTGATTTAATTATTGAGACATTTAGTGTGGCGCAGTTTCCAACATAACATTTGCTTCAAAGCCAAACATCTACCGGTGCTCTAAATAATATAGCGAATGGATTGTACCATTCACAGTGGGAATGGCTTCATTATTTGGCTCCAGAGGTGGACAAGACAGACAGTTCATGCCCACCTTTTCTGTGTGGTATCCAGTAAAGTAGTGGAAAGTTTAGTCAGATATTCATTAGTGTCAGCTACAGGACATGGGTGACTTATGTTCAGGTATGGGAGGAATGGTGCATGTTGCGGGATAATTCTGGGTTATTGAGGATGAGGGAGAGCTTTCATTGCATTAACTGGGAGTAAATTTAAAGTTTCCGTGGTGTCACTTGGTCTTTAGGACCTGAAACGCTGTTGCTGTTTCTGCTGTTTCTCTACCATAAATCGGTCACAAGAAGTTTGTAAGTAGTGATCTACTTTGCTTGGGGATAGCTGTCTCTTGTCTCTGCGTATGGCAGTGTGTACTATGGCATGTGACATGTAGCATGCTGTGAATACATATTATGGATGTTTTTTATCAAGACAACTGTAGTGCTGCTGCATTATTTTTGTTTGCCATCATCACGGAATGAATAATGTATAAAAGTTATTATGTTACTAATTTAAGTTAATCTGGAATGCTCTTGGAAAGGAGGCAGAGTTTGTTGTGTTTGATTAAAAAAATTATGTCTCAGAGATTTATGTGTTTCATAATAAATAGCCCTGTGGCCGTTACAACCATATTCAACGTGTATTGTATCTTTGTTAATGCTAGTTATGTTTTCAGTTAAAAAGAGCATATGCCTTCTGGGTAGGACATAGGATTGATGTATAATCACTCATTGAGTTGAATCAGAGAGTGACGCTGTGCTGTAATGTATGGGGTGTAGTCTGTAAACCTACTTACAGATTTAGTCAGCCTTACCGTTCGCTTGGCTGCGGGTTAAACACTAAAAAACCTGGTGCTAGGGATGGTGTCTGCCACGGTGGCACTGCGGGAGTCCATTCTTTTCAATTGAACCACTCGCAGCATTAATCCTTCCAGGTCACATTCGGCGTGGTCATCGGACCGAAGTCACGTAGCCACGCGACCGTTAAGTTCGGCTACATCTGTAGCATCCTCTAGACGTCTTCACACCGGTCCCAAGTATAGCACCATTTGGCCACCCAGAGAGTTTGTTGGTCAAGGTTGAAGCTTTCCTCTTGCAGTTGCTGTTTTCCTGGGATGGCCCTCTGCAACTACACTGAATTCCCTCTGCTGCTCTCACCCCTATTCTCACTGTCAGATCTTTTCAATGTTCCCCATGTGTAACTCTGTATTCTGAGATGATAAAATCTCTAGGGCAGGGATTTTGCCTTTTCTATTGTCTGATTTAAATGGCCAAAATATCGCCAGTTATCGGAAATTAGTGTATAGCATATAAATAGGTAAAAAGACGGAAAAAAGAAGATAGTGTAAAAAGTGTGTTTGGTTGGGAAAAAAACCCACACCGTAAAACACAAGTGTGAAAAGTTATCTTGTGTAGCACCTTTTCCCCCATCCTGAGTGAGATAGTGTCGGATGTCAGGACCGACCAGGTGCTGGAGAATGATCCAGAAATCATGGCGAGGGGCCACGGAGGGCTGTCCAGCTATCTCCACTAGTTGTTAGAGGAACCCGGTGATATCGGGAAATCCTCTGGTGTTTGGTAGGGTTTTGGACATCTCTGCTCCAGGGCCCTGGAAACGGAGGTACGGTGCAGTACATTCTGAGAACCGGGAAGTGGATCCCAGTGCAGGCCCCACCGGCTAACACGATGGGCAGACCAACCGATCCTCCCCATCGTGGGGTAGTAGTAGCAACCCTCTGGGGAGAACAAAGTGAATGCCTTTCTCTTCTTCCATTGTCAAAGTTGGTTGGGGAAAGGAGTGAGTAGGCATACGTCTGTGCAGTAGTACTACCACGTGCATCTGTGGCTGTCTCCACATCCGCGGCCCTCCGCTCATCCCTCTGGTTTTGAAATAGTACACTGTAGAGAACAGGGTGGGACTTGGCGTTCGTGCCAGTCCTGGATAATTTTGCTAGAAGTGCGCGGCTAGGCTCTGCACCAAGCCCATTGATTTGCAACAGAGTCTTGCAACTTTTGCACGAGCTGCCATGCGGTCTCCCGTTTTCAGCACGAACCGCCATCTTACATGGTGAAAGTACATTTGCAGCTCCCTTTTTGGGGACCGCGTTGTGCGTGGCTGCAGCTCCTCAAACAGAGGTTCTCGTCACCCGTGAATCGGGTGCCCTTCCTCAGATACCTGCCCGCTCACACAGAATAGGGTAGCTGGGTGGGCTGTAGTCTCTCTGGGGATGCACCAGGGACCTGCCCTCACACCTCTTCTGGTCAGCACGGGTGGGCTGTAGTCTCCCCGGTGACGCATCAGGGAACTACCCCACTCTTCTTCATAGTGTAGCACAGAGCGGCTCGCAGCTCCACCGCGGAAGCTTAGAGATACCACTCCTGCACCACTTCTTAGTGTAACACCATGTACGGCGGCCCCTCGCTAAGGGGATTACCATAGCATATCTGCAGCTCATCAAAACAGAGGTTCTTGGCTACCTGCGAAGCAAGCGCCCCTCCTAAGATGCCTGCCAGCGTAAACAGAACACAGGATGGAACAGGGATGCATGACACAGTCCCCTGGACCTCCTCAGAACACTACAAACTTATATACTGTACACGTACATGTCCATAGTTGAAATAGAAGCATGCCTCTGGCTCATCGTCAGTGGCAGCGCCTCTAGCTCAAAAGGTTCCTGGTGCGGCCAGGATGGACCTCAGGGCACTTCTTCTTGAGTTGGCATATTTCAATCAGCACACCAGAGGTGGTATTACTGGGGTTTATTGGGTACACAGCAAGATAACACAGGATACAGTCCATGAATATAGTACCCGCTTTGAGGCCTTAAATACCCCTTCTGGATAAACCTTATCCCCTAATAGGGCAAGGCCCCAGCCTACTCCTTCTTGGGAGAGGCTCTCTGCTGCGTCCTTATAGCATGGAGGGCAGCCCAGAATGCTCTCCTTCTAAAACTACTCTAACCTATAGAGGAAAAACTCTCTCCTTCCTGCGGAGTGGCTTGTAAGCCGGCCTACCTACAGTCATAGATCCCCCTTACAATAACAGGCTATTCCTGAACTTTATTAATAACACACACAAAACAATATAACAGACCCGGCAGGAATTACTCTCAACACTGCCCACTCTTTACTGGGACTTACAGTGCTAGAGGGGCCAGGGAATCAGTAGTCCAAGGGGACTTGGCTACACTTGTATCTATATATGGGGTGTAAAAAGTGTGACACTGTGGTAAAAAGACAAATATAATATCTTAAACTATATTTCAAGTTTAATAAAATGTAAAAGGTGATATAAATCTATGTTTCTTTTTCTATTTTTGTATATTTACCTATGTAAAACAAATATCACAAAAAAGTGTAACCTGTTGTAATTAAAAAAATATGTGCAACACTACGGGGCCAATGCTAGTAGCCGTCATAACCCACGTATCAAGGCTTTTTAGCTGTTATCGGGCAAAAATGCCTACAGCGATTCAGAAAACCTCGATAAGTGGGCTGAATCGCCATTTTTGGCTCTTGTCAAAAACACATCGCCAGGTAGCCGCGATTAGCTGCAATAAGCCCCTTATCGCCAGTTTTGAAATTCGTGCCATTCTAGTAGCGAGGCTCTAGAATGGCGATTTCCTCCCAAATTGCGCTTGCCCGAAAAAGTTGGTGTGAAGCTGCTGATAAGCTTCAGAGGCGGCAACCAGAGAGGGACTAAGAAAAACAACATGCATTTTTCCTGCATCGGATTGATGCCAGGGGGTCTCTGGAGTTGATACACATTAATATCAGCACCGGAGCCCCCCGGCATGAATCAGATGCATGAAAAATGCATTTACAGGCAACTTCATTCACATCGCGGCAAATCACTAAGACAATGAAGGGGTTAACTACCAGTGCCATGTTTATTGTGGGTAGCGGAGGTGGGTGAAGGTGGTATTTGGCCCTTGGTCGGTGTTTAGGCCTTGCAGGGGAAGGTTGCGGGTGGAGTTAACCCATTCATTACCTTAGTGGTTAATACTGCTAGGGTAATGAAGAGGTTAAACCCCTCCCGCTACCCACCCGGTAGGTATAAACACCCACCAAGAGCCAAATGCCAACTTCACCCATTCCCGCTACCCACAATAAACATTGAAAAACACAACAACCCTACTACCCACCTCCTCTACCCCAACAATCTCTCTCCCCCCAACACATAGAGTACAGTAATGGGCAAAATTACTATTACCTGCCCTGACCTCCACTTGCCTCCACGACTTTGAACCTCTGTCGCCAGCCCTGACCTCTCTACCTGTCCCCTGGACTTTGCAACTCTGCCGCCAGCCCTGACCCCTGCTTTCATACCGACTACGGGTACTCTTACAGGACTCTGTCCCTGGGTTGTAGTCGGTTTATTTGCCTCGCTACTTCAACCCTGCAGCCTGCCTCCTGACTTGAGACGAGTACCGTCACAACCGGTGGACAAGAGATCTCTAGTGAGGGCTATAGTTTGTTGATAATTACAAACATGAGTGGATATGTCCTGAAAAGTCCAATGTCACAGTTATATGCTTTATACTGAGATGTAGCATCCAGATGTAAAATTGATGATAGACTGTTATATTCTGCCCCAAGCAAGGATAACTAATCTTATGTATATATGACGGAGACAAAGCAAGAAAATAGGACTCATTGTGAGCATATAATAAAAAGTGTTATATGTAAATGTCAAATGTGCAAAGTACAATATACAATAAAAAGAAAATAAAAAACGAAAACTTTGCCTGTAAGATTCTTCTGATGTTCAGTTCAATGTGGAAGATGTTGTTTTTAAACACTGGGAAAACATCTGACGTCCTTCTTTTGGTTTCGATCATACGGTCTTTCTCAAGTGATATGCCACTTTATATCACTTGAGAAAGACCGTATGGTCAAAACGTTGTGTTTCTGGCTTCAATAAATTAGAATTTAGCAAATCCGTCAGTGCCTCTGCGATTCCTTCCTTTTTGCGTTCCTGTATATGCTGCCGGCTATCATCCATTCGTAGGAGCACCGGTTATTGTATCACCTTTCTCAACCTTTGTTTGTTGGTGTTTAGCATTTACCTCTACTCTCGTCCTTCTTTTGGTGCCTGGAGTGGGGACTGCCTACGGAGCCAATGTCGTTGTCGCTGTAGCTCACCTCCTTCTGTAGCGTTCATCCCCTGGGTAATAATAATTACAAATCTGCAAAACGTGAATTGCCCTTTTAGAGATTGATCCGCTGAAATCCGCGGACCGAAGGACCTGGCCGATCCAGTGTGGATCCAAATCCACAAAAACAATTCATCCATCTCTAATTAAGACATGTTTTTTGAGCATGAATTAAATGCGATATACCTCTGGTACACTTATGGGTGTATTCCAAACACACATCCAAGAAATTGAAAGGGGAAGCAATTCTGTTGTGCAAGTGCTGAAAAGCTTGAACTCTGTTTGCACCAACCTTCTTGAACGTAATCCTCACAACTTTATGCCCTTGGAAGTTAAGGAACTACTGGCACAAAAGTGCATGGAAGGAATTGATGAAAAGTAGGACAAATTGTGTGCTGAAGTAGATAATATGTTAATATGTACAGCAAATGCTTAGAATATTTGGAGAAGTGGATTAGACCCATGGAAGACTTTCATGTTTCAAGTCGATTACCCTGAGGGATACATTGAATTGGGCTGATGTGCAACCTTGTATCAAGTACCTGATCGATAAGGGGTGCAAAATGATGACATGAAGTGTTTTGGTCAGGAACCTTAAGAAGTTTATGGAAAGTTGCAACACTGATGAAGAGCTCAGTCATTTTCTAGCACACCAGAAGTGGACCAAATATTTTGAGCAGTCCAAAAACATTGAGTGTCATTCAGAATTGTTACAGATTGCACAGTCCTTCTCACAATGCAAATGTAGAGGGCGTTTTTTCATTGATGCAAAGCCAGTGGACAAACGAAAGGAATAACTTGAATTTTGTGTCGTGGAAAGGAAGTCTACTTGTACAGTATGACGTCAGCCAAACTTCTTGCAAGAGCAATCAACCAGAGAAGAGAAGTATGCGATGTACAGAGAAGTATGCGATGTACAGAGAAGTATGCGATGTACAGAGAAGTATGCGAAGTACAGAGAATTATGCGTGGGCACATGAAGAAAATGAAAACTGAACAACAGCTGAAAGGACTCACTACATATAAAGAAGTACAGTAAAATGTATAGAATTAAACTTCACTTTTGAGGCCATATCACTATTTCTTATCAACGCAGACAACATGTAGTGCAACGCATATATAACACATTAATACAACTCGAGTTGGTAGATACTAGTGCAAACAGGGTCGCAGACAAATTTCCCGGGGCCCAGGACTAGAGTTATGAACGCCCCACCCACCCCATTGGCAGAGTTGCGAGCCACCCCCATTTCACACCCTCTTCCCATGTATTTCTCTCCCCTCTGTTTCACCTCTCCCTCCTCCATCAATTACCCCACTCTCACTCAATTCCTGCCCCCGCCTCACATGTATTTCTCTCCCCTGCGTCTCACTCTAACTCCCTCTCTTCCTCACCCCCCCCCCCCTCTCTCCTCTCACTCTCCCCCCCCCCTCAGTCAATTACCCCACTCAATCCCCCTCCTCACAGTCATTCCCTCACAAAATATATATGAGAAAACCCCAACCTCAATACAAAAAACTTCCCACCCCCAAATACATACCTCAAAAATCCCCACCCCCCCAAATATATACAACGCCCACCCCACAAAATATATACAAACCCCGTTGCCACTGGGCCCCGCCTCTCCCCAGCTGCAGCTTCCGACGCTGCCAAGCAATAGGTCTTTCTGACATCAGCGCGCCGGAAGTAAACTTGGCCCAGCTACCGGTGCATGACAGCATGAGAGGGAGGCATGGCGAGCGCCGACGTCAGAGGGTCCGGCATGGGACAGTTAGTGTGGAGAGAGGCCTGCAGCTGGGTAGAGCCAGGACCCAGTGGCCTGCTTTGTCTGTCCACCAGTCCCCCTCCTTCCCCCACAGCCACACTTGTCCCGGCTGTCCCCCCCCCTGTCGGCGGCCCTGGGTGCAAATTCCTCCCTCCCCCTTTCCCCCCCACCCTGTGAAGTGTCCTCTTTTTTCAAATATAGTAGCCCTTACTCCAGCCTCCTGGGAATCTAAAAAATAGAAACAAAAGGAGAGTAAAAGGCCACCAAAGCGTAATTCTGCATATAAATTGATTTAATATAAAGAGTACATATTTCCCTTACAATAAAACAATATACGTAAGGCTTGTTGTATCACAGGGTCATAGGGTCCTTCTGTCCAATGAAGATGTCTTTAGTGAGTCCTCCGTGTGAGCTTTCCCTGGTGTCTCTGTCACAGCTTCAGTGTGTTCGGTAAAGTGACTTCCTCAGACCAAACCTTTCACTTCTGTGGTCTCTGCTCAGGTCTTCTCTGCACTGGATCGTGATGGTAACTGGGTCAAAGACTTTGTACAACAAGGCCCCTATGCGTTTTGCTGCGGTGTCCACTTCATCAGAGTAAGAAGGGAGAGGGTTGAAAAGGTGGGAGAGAGTGGAGAAAGTGGGAGAGAGACAGAGAAAGGGAGAGCAACGTAAAGCAGAGAGACAGAACAGAAAACCCTGTAATTAATATTAAATAAAGAAAATAAAGTAAAGTAAAAACTGAATGAAGAAATAAAATGAATAAAATATTATAATTGTCGTCAATAATAAACAACGTGATTTATTTATTTTAGATTTCAAATGTGTTCGGTGAAGTGATTTCCGTAGACCACACCTTTCACTTCCATGGTCTCGGCTTAGGTCTTCTCTGCACTCTATCGTGATGGTAACTGGGTCAAAGACTTAGTACAACAAGGCCCCTATGCGTTTCACTGCGGTGTCCACTTCATCAGAGGAAGAAGGGAGAGGGTTGAAAAAGTGAGTGAGAGACAGAGGAAGTGAAAGCAACATAAAGCAGAGACAGAACAGAAAACCTTGTAATAACTATTAAATAAAGAAAATAAAGTAAAAACTGAAAGAAGAAATAAAATATAATAATTGACATCCATAATCACAACATGATTTATTTATTTTAGATTTTAAATGACAAGTACTTAAATAGGATGCAAGACCGCTCCAGATTACATGATTTTATTTATTTATTTACACAAAAAGTGAATTTAGTAATCACCATTATCTAAAACCAGAACCAAAACCAAAAACAGAGCTTTCAAAATCTCACTTGTCTTCCTCAAGACCAAGCTGGTCATGAGTGGTTAAACAAAACTTTATACACTATGGGACCACTTCTAATACTTAAATAAGCGACTTAACAAATGTATAGTGCACTTTACAAGCGATATTGCATGTGTAGCTATTCAGTAAGCCCTTATCGCATATCAAAATCGCCTGTAAACGGATTGTTTACCTGCGTTTTCACTCTTGCTCTTACAATCCGTGCAGTAGTGCAAAATGCTGAAACGTGCATTTTTTGCCATTAACTGCTATTCAGGTTGCTCCGAAATGCAAATCTCGCTGAAATACTCAGGATTTTCTTAAGACCACCTAAAGGGTGGTGAGATAGGATTTGGGATTTGCATCAGATAGAGTATCATTTATTTTTAATACATAGTATTTAAGCATGGTCTCCGAACCTGAACCCCTTTCATTTCAGGTCTGGGGAGCCCCTGCTTAAATCCTATCTAATAAAAATAAAATAATATCCAAGCTTCATTAACTTAGTGGATAACCGCTAAGGTAATGAAGGGGTTAAATAGCAGTACCTAGTTTGTTGGTGATAGAGGGGGTAGGTGAAGGTTGTAAATGCCCCAGGGTGGGTGGTTAGGCCTCCCGGGATGGTTGCGGGAGGGTTTTATCCCTTATTACCTTGCTAAAGGAGGCACCCTTTTTCATGAATATGGGCTTATGGGGGTTATTCATTCAAATGCAATAGTGTCGATCGGAGCAGTATCGTACGAAAGCTCCCATTGAAGTTTCCATGTAATAGTTCCCTGATCACCACTATTGCAGTTTAATTAATAACACCCAATGATTTCAACAATCAAGAACGTACATATCAGTCCCCTACAAGGGTATCAAAACTGGAATAAAGAACAAGAATAAAGGCTTTGAGCTTGTTACCCATAGTGCCCCCATACTATTAATGGGTCAAGCAAAACATAAATGCATAACATTTGTTTTTTCTAAACCTTTAGCACTGTGCTGTAATGCATTCTAAAAGAAGCTTCATTTTTGTTTTAATGGTAGAAGGCGCCCTAAATAATACTCACTGCTCTATCATATTGTTAGTCTTTAATAAAAACAGGTAAAGTCTGTTTGGGACATACTGTACTACTTGATTTGCGCTTTTGTTTTTATAGCCTTCTACAAAGAGTACTCTGTTCAGTAGCACAATCAGTCAAGGTGCTACAGAACTAGTTAGGCTCTAATCTGGAAACAATTTAAAAGGATGACGTCCTTCTATACATGTCTTAGAAGGCATTTGATTTTACTTTAACACTCATCTGACGATTATTGCCATTGATTCTATTTCTATCAAATGCTTTCAGCAACTTCTACTTTTAGTGGCACGGAAAATAAGGAAGCAAGCATATATTTCAACACGGCCAATTTGAGTTTCTGCACCATTCCCTTTGTTCTGTTTGTACTGCAGAGCAGTGGGTGACTGTAGTAATCATAGAGGCAGTCATGGCTTCTTTTTGAAGCTGGACAGCTGATCAAAGGCTAACTGACCTCAGATAAAGGGTTATACATTTCTAGTAGTGTATACTGTGATCAATGCTTTAGAATAACAGAAATTATTTTCTGCGCACAAAAAAATTCACACGTCTATTCTTCAGATGGAAATCTTGTTCTTTCAGACATCTGGAAATAATAAAAAGTTGGGCTGATATTGTAGACAATACCAATGGATTTTTAGGTTATTAAAAGAACTGACAAGGGGGGGGGGGCATGGCTAGCTGTTTGCCTGAATGGACGTGCTCTAGAATAGGTCCATACCGAGGGGGCATACAACATTAGAAAAGGGACTTAGCAAGCACAACTAAAGATACAAAAATCTATCACTCTGCTCAGCTATCCAGCCCAAACATGCCTTCAAGGAGCTAAAAAAAAAACACGTAGGGATGCTCCAGATTTATTTTGACAGAGGTCTGCTGTGGAGGACAGACAAAGATGGTGGCACAACACATGGTGACTCAGACTAAGAACATGAGGAATCTGAAGCGCCAGAAGTTAGCACTAAAAAAGACATAGAAGAATTATAAATCAACCTACAGATGGCCTTTGATGCAGGAAATCAGCAAGCCATAAGAGATCTGATGAGGTGGCATGAGCCACCTTGAAGAAAATGACAGAAGGGGAGGTTGAAGTCACAGGCAATAAGGAGCGGCAGAACTTCCAAGCAGAGGATATTCAGGCTCTTCAGTGCAATGTGTCACAGCTGGTGGAGGGTCTGGAAGATCAAGAACACAGGTCAAGAATTCCTTAGTTGGTCGTAGATTTGGAGATCTATTTTTCATGCTTGTTCCTGTCAATCGACTCTATGTCAGAAAACCAACCCATGCTGGACAGAGTTCACAGGGCCATGAGAACAGTTGTGGAGGTACTCCGTAGTGCTGGGGTTAAATATAAATGGGGCTTTCCTTTTTGGATGATAGTCATGAAGGAGGGGTCCCAGATATCGATTAAAGACGCAGTATAGGGGCCGCGATTTCTTACAAGATTGGGAATAAAGGTATGTACTCCGCCAACGCGGGGCTCTAGGCCTCCAACTGGAGCAGGAAACAAACATAAATACCAAATGACCAAGAGATGGTCACAAAAGAGACCCACTTAGTTGCACACTGCCTATAAAAATGGAATATATTAGGGGAAACCCATTGGTCCCAACATATATCTAATGCAACAACCAGGAGGGATAAAACCAAAAATAATAAAAAATTTATTAGCTATAAACTCTTCTAAGTGCAAAAATGAATAATAAAATCATACAAAACCAACAGAGTATGCCGTAGTGATAGACCTATCTAATATATAGTAATAGATATATAAGTTCTAGTTCTGGGCAAAGACCGAAAACAAGAAACTATAAGAGAACCAAGAGAAGACAGCACAGGAAAATCCCAGAGAAGACCGATAAAGCAGCACACCCAGTGGGCAAACAAAGGAACTGTGAGAGAGGGAGAGCTCACTAGATATGTCCCTTTCATTACTCCCTCCTCTCAAGAGCATTTTCCGGATGATCCACCATGCTCTTCAGGGAGACCTCGATGCAATGCCAACTCAAGATGGACCACCTCTGATGGTCTTTTGACAGGAAAAAGGGACGAGTTCAGAAGCTCCAAAGCAGTGTCCACTGATTCAATAGCATCACAGATGGACCCGGATGACATCACAGGTATCGTAAACTCTGGAGCCAAGACTTTCTGCTCAGCCGACTGTAAATACCTAGGTACCATCTCGGGATGAGGACCTGAATACTTGTATATGCAGAATGGCAGTAAGTCTGGGTACCCAAGCACCAGCTGATTAAGCCCATCGGAAGGCCAACAGAAGGATGCAAATCTCTCCGTAAGAGCATCAGAGCATGACGCAGAATGCACAGATGATTGGTCAGAAGCAGTGCACGATCTTGGTAACACTTTCCTGTTCATGATAATTTATTACCAATATTCCCAGCAGTATGAGCTGTAAACCGTAACAATAGATAATGTTAATTTAGTAATGTAAGTAGTAATATACCAATACATTGTAAATTCTGAGTTACACTGACTGAAGGATTTAATTGAAACTGAAAGGCAACAATTTAGTTTACCCTGGGAAGCAGGATTTTGATGATTGATCACAGGAGAAAGAATCGATTGGCAGTTTAGGTCATTCATTTTCAATAAAGGTAATCAAATGCTGCATACATTAAAACAAAAATATTTTATTTGTTCATTTTGTATTCAGCTGCTTGAATTGCCTATTTAAATATACTTTGCATAGCCCTTAGCATGTATCCCAGTGTACTGTAGGTGTGCTCCTCCTCTTCCTCCTCCCATGGATTGTGAATTTGTTCTGCGGATATGTTAAAATCTAGAATCCGCAGGTTGGCTTTTCAGTGATAGAAAAAAATCTGGGTGGAATGGATTTAATCTTGGAATCAGATGCATCCGCTCTGATTTTTTTAGTACCCAATCTGCAGATGGATTTTGGTGTGAGAATCGGATTTGGTCTAAAGAATGCAGGAAAATCCAGAGAGGAATTGTGGACCAGTCCGGCCATCTCAATAATCTCATAATTAAGAATAATGCATTAGTTTCCATTCACCTAACTGTACAGCAAATAAAATACCACTTGTGAGCACATTCACTTCTCAGACAGGTCTGCAGCCCTGATTTTCTTCATTATCTCTTAGTATACATACTGCAGCCAGGGATTCTGGGAAATTACATGCAAATGAGCACACAGCGTGTCACCTTTTACTTCATGTTCATTTTAACATGGACCCCTAAAAACTTATGCCTGCCGTATTATACAACTTTTCAGCACAGCCTGGGTTACAGAAGTGCAAAGGGGTGTGCAAGCAAGGAGCAAAAAAAAAGATACAGAAATAGAGAAAGGGGGCCCTTTTGGCTGCACTCTATAAATCCCCCAACATTCACAATAGTGAAAATATATTATAAACATTTATATATATGTACTCTCTGCAGCATTTGATAGTGACCACCCTCTTCTCTTTCACATTCTCCATAATCTTGGTATCTGTAACAAAGCTCTATTCTGGATCTCCTCTTACTTCTCCCATTGTACTTTAAGTGCATCTTCTGCTAACACCTCCACCTCATCATCAATCTCTCTGTGGGGGTACCCCGGGGCTCTGTCCCAGGACCTCTTATCTTTTCTCTTTACACACTCTCTCTAGGTGACCTAATCACATCTCTTGGGTTCAAATATCACCTCTATGCTGATGACACAAAATGTACTTTTCAACCATGCTATGCAGACCAAAGTTTCTGAATGTCTATCCGCTATATACTGTAATAGCTCTCCGCCGACTTAAACTTGACATTGCAAAAATGGAGCTCCTCATATTTCCTCCCAAACCTGACCCAACTACCTCCTTCTACATTACTATTGGAAGCACATATAACCAGTAGCACAAGCACGCTGCAGAGCGGTCACACTCAACTCATCTCTCACATTCTCCCCCCACAGTCAAAAGGTAGCTAAAACCATGTCGCTTTTTCCTCCGCAATATTACAAAGATATGCCCTTTCCTCTGTTGCTCCACTGCTAAAACTCAGGCATAGGCCCTCATTCTCTCTACCATCTCAACTACTGTAACCTCCTGCTGTCCGGCCTTCCTGCAAATCATCTGTATACTCTACAAGCTATCCTTAACACTGCTGCCAGAATCACTCTACTCTTTCCTAAATCTGTCTCGACATCTGCTGAGATCCCTATCCTGTCTTCCTATCAAATCCCTATCCCTATCAAATCCCGCATCTCACACTCAATTATCCTCACTTTTAAAGCATTACACTCTTCTGCCCCTCCACACACCTCAGCCCTAATTTATCGCTATGCACCATCCCGACCCTTGCGTTCTGCTCAAGGATGTCTTCTCGCTACCCCATTTGTGCCCAGAGCGCTCTCCCACCTTAAACCCTTCTCACTGACTGCCCCACACCTCTGGAATGCCCTTCCCCTCAATACCCAACTAGCACCCTCTCTATCCACCTTTAAGACCCACCTTAAAACCCACCTACTTATTGAAGTATATGAGTAGCTCTGTGGCTGATACTTTCCACCTCATACAATGACCTTGGCCCCTTGCAGACGCATTTACCAGAACATCTTCCTACAGTCTCTGTCCATTCTTCCTACTTACCAATTAGATTGTGTGCTCTTCGGGGCAGGGACTCCTTTTCCTAAGTGTCACTTTTATGTCTGAAGCACTTCTTCCCATTACGTGTTATTTGTATTACTTGTTATTTATATGATTGTCAGGTGTAGTACTGCTGTGAAGCGCTATGCACATTAGTGGAGCTATATAAATAAAGATATACATGCAAACATAGAAGTAGATTCTGATAGCCAATGGGTCTCTTTGACCTAGGAACATAGATTAGTTATTTAAGTGGACACAATGTACTTCTCCAAAGCAACATTGTTGCTATACTGTCAGTTGATGCTCAATTGAGAATCAACATTATCTCTACGAACAAGACCTCTCCACAGAATAAAAACGCATTTTGCTAATTGAAATACAAAGTTTCAGATGATTGAGCAATGTGCTAAGTGAGTGCAAATAAGTGCTAATGAGTGGAGACCTAATACACATGTGTGGTTCACCTGAATAACTATTATACATAAGCAGCACAGTTGCATTCTTTACTGCAAATACATTTATTCTGAATCTCCCCTGCTGAATTCTTTATACAGTACATACATAAGCAACAACGCTCAATTGGGTGCTACTAAGAACGGCTAAGCAGCTGGAAGAAGTACGCCCTCTAATACTTTTTTAATTGTTTTTATAATTAAACTATAGGGGTTTGTTTCTTCTGGTTTTAATATAAGCACATTAAAGGTTAATTTGTACAATACATTTTCACTGTTGAGAACTGTGGGGGATTTACAGAGTGCATACAATAGGGACCCCTTTCTCTATTTATAGAACTGCAGAAGATCAGTTTCTTGCAGTAGAGCTCAAAGGACAGATGATATCAACCTGCAAGGATGGCAATCAGTGAGATTTGAATGGGCTGTAAATTGTTTTCTGGCAGAAAGTGGGGAATAGCAGTTCTTAGGAATACGGGCCATAATATTTTAAATATAAAACTTGTTCGATGGAATCTTTCAGGTAAAATTGACCAACATCTGTATTTAAAAAGTGAGAGTAAGATAATGTATGGGAATATTATCTAATGTTGTTCTGAATGCCAAGACATGTTTTATTCTTAATAGACAGAAATGTCCAATGCTACATCCAATGTGACAAAAATACATAGTAAAATACGTCGATATTCTCCTGAGTAAGGGTCGTTTAGTTAAACCCTTTGGCAAAGCGTCACAAGCCAGCAAGTTTGGTCGACAAATCCGGTCGCCCTGGACAACAGGATTTTGACCGCTGGTGACCTGCCAAGCAATGCACACGGTTTTGAATCAATTCCCCTGCTCGCGCCGAAAACAAACAAAAAAATAATAATCCCCCAACCCGATTGGACTGACGCAACTTGGCCTGCTGCCAGGATTTTTTTTGGCAGGCAGTCAGGCTCTATGTGAGCCCGCGCTGTGAAGTTGAGCCCCATGCCTCCCTTCCCTGCAATGCCTCTCTTCCCTCCCCTGCCTCCATTTCCTGCCATGCCTCCATTCCCTGCCTCTATTCCCTGCCATGCCTTCATTCCCTGCCACTCTTCATTTCCATGCCTCCCTGCCACCCAGCCTGCCGTACGGAGGCCCCCTTGCTGTGTGGAGCCCCCCCTGCCATGCAGAGGCCCCCCTGCCATGCAGAAGCCCCCCCTGTTGTGCGTAGCCCCCTCCTTCCATGCGGAGGCTTCCTGTCGTGCGGGTGTGAGTGTATGTGTGTGTGTGTTTGTGTACAGACACCCACAGTCAGTCACCAACCCACCCAAGTATCAGTCAGTCAAGTGTCAGTGAGTCACCCTTCCACCCACGTGTCAGTCAGTCACCCACCCAAGTGTCAGTCAGTCACCCACCCAAGTGTCAATCAGTCACCCACCCAAGTGTCAGTCAGTCACCCACCCAAGTGTCAGTCAGTCACCCACCCAAGTGTCAGTCAGTCACCCACCCAAGTGTCAGTCAGTCACCCACCCAAGTGTCAATCAGTCACCCACCCTTCAGTCACCCACCCAAGTGTCAGTCAGTCAGTCACCCAAGTGTCAGTCAGTCACCCACCCAAGTGTCAGTCAGTCACCCACCCAAGTGTCAGTCAGTCACCCACCCAAGTGTCAGCAGTCACCCACCCGTCAGTCACCCACCCAAGTGTCAGTCAGTCACCCACCCAAGTGTCAGTCACCCACCCACCCAAGTGTCAGTCAGTCACCCACCCAAGTGTCAGTCAGTCACCCACCCAAGTGTCAGCAGTCACCCACCCAAGTGTCAGTCAGTCACCCACCCACCCAAGTGTCAGTCAGTCACCCATCCACCCAAGTGTCAGTCAGTCATCCACCCACACAAGTGCCAGTCACCCACCCACGTGTCAGACAGTCAGTCACCCACCCACCAGAGTGTAAGTCACCCACCCCATCACCCACTTCCCATCAACCACCCACCACCTCACCCATGCTCTCTCTCTCTGTCACCATCTTTCTCTCTCTCTCTGTCACCCTCTCTCTCTGTCACTCTGCCACTCTCTCTGTCGCCCTCTCTCTCTCTCTCTCTCTTTCTCTGTCACCCTCTCTCTCTCTCTGTCACTCTCTCTGTGTCACCCTCTCTTTCTCTGTTACCCTCTCTTTCTCTGTCACCCTCTCTCTCTCTGTCACCCTCTCTCTCTCTCTGTCACTCTCTCTCTCTGTCACCCTCTCTCTCTCTCTGTAACCCTCTATCTCTCTTTCTCAGTCACCCTCTCTCTCTCTCTGTCACCCTCTCTCTCCTTTGTCAAACTCTCTGTAAAACTCTCTCTCTGTGTCACACTCTCTTCTCTCTGTCACGATCTCTCTCTCTCTTTCTATCTGTCACTCTCTCTCTCTCTCTCTCTCTCTCTCTCTCACTCTCTCTTGCTTTGTCACACTCTCTCTCACACTCTCTCTATCTCACACTCTGGATCTGGATATCTTATTTACCCTATATATCTTAACTGCCCTATACTACACTGAAATAACCTATACTGCTTTCTTCCAGATCTGAGTCTCAAGCTTCACACGGGAGACATTGGAACCCCCTCTAACCCAGATGACAGGTAGGGAACACCTCCCCTCCAACATATAACATTGCGGGAATGAGGGTACCTGGACATTAAGGGACTGCGGAACAGGTAAGATCCCAGGCGGGATTGCTGCTTTAGATAGTGTGAAGCGGGGGCATCCAGACACTGGTTAAGGGGTTCAGGACACTAGTCATTCACATGTAGCTTTTTTCTAGATCCGACATTTACACACACACTCACACACTCACACACTCACACACAGAACAAGGACTAATTGTAGTAAAATATAAATGTAATACAATAAATAAACATGTCAAAAACGATTAGTTGTTATCAGTTCAATTTCTTTTTTTTTTTTTAAGCCGGGCTGGGGGCGGGGCTAGGTGGCGAGTAGATTTTTTGGTTCGGCGAGTAGATTTTTGGGTGATTTGTCAAACACTGTGTATATATATATATGTATCATTCGAACCAATCCAAGGACCAGTAAAGAGACAGCAAACTTCACGGGGTTAATCCAAAAAAACTGTATTCAAACATAGACACACGTAAGCCGACGTTTCCGTCCCACATGGAGACCTTCTGTGTGGGACCGAAACGTCGGCTTACGTGTGTCTATCTTTGGAATATAGTTTTTTTGGATTAACCCCGTGCAGTTTGCTGTCTCTTTACTGGTCCTTGGTTGGTTCGTATGCTGTGTGTTTCTCTATGGGACTAGCATCTGCTTTTTTGCTTCATTACAGTGTGCTGACTGGCCTCTTGTGGATTATATATATATATATATATATATATATATATATATATATATATATATATATATATATTGTGATGCCCATACCACTATGCAGTCTCTTGTATCCCAATTTAAGGCCGGAAGCACTGTATTTTCTATGCAGGGGTTTATTTACAGGGATTAAATCATATAGCAACAGGCTCACCGTCCCTTTAAGAAGAACCAAATAATAGAAAATAAACACCTATTCCCTTTAGGGAAAGCTAACTACACCGTGGCTTTCGCCCTCACTAGTTGGATGGCCAGCTATGCTGGTTCCCACCCTCAAAACATGTCCTGGCATATTCAACAATCTACACAGTCTTTGCACACGGCAATAACAAAGGGTTTTTGCTTATCTGTTTGTAAGTCCTCCGGAGCAGACGTCCCTGCTTTAGAACAGCCTTGACGTCCTTTCCTACTTAGGAGAAATCTGCCCCACATGAGCCCAGAGAAATTCTCCTCTGTACCAGCTTTTGTAGCTGGGAATACTTCGATCCCCCCCCCCCTTCTCTGGGGAAAACAGTCTTTTAAACCACTTCCTTGTTCACTCAAGGAGTCTGATTAACTCCATTAGTTAGCAACTGATGCTGGCTTCTCTTTGAGGAATTAACTCTCTGTGGACTGGAAAGCACACTTACTGCACTGTTCCAGCCCCTAGACCGTGATGGTATCACAATATATATACTGTATATACGATACCGTTCACACAAAATCAGCAGACAGCACTCAGGTTAAGCAATTAAATTGATATATAATGTAGAAAACAAGACACAAATTTCCAACGTTTCGGCCCAACAAATGGGACCTTCGTCTGGGTGGTGCAGTGAAGGAATGACATATCCATACTATTATACCCCTAACCCCAGGTGCAATAGTGATCATTAGCACAAAAACAATTAACACCAAAACAATTAAAATACCCAAAAGCCCGCCAAACTTGCCTAATTAGGAACTCTAATGTGCTATCCCTGCCATTTTTAACAGATCCATCGGTCAACTTGAAACGGAGTGTATTCGTGCATGCACAATGCATATCATAGTTACATGGAGACTCCAACTACTATGCATGCGCGGCACTATGCATCGCTAAGCAACCATACTGATGCGGCGGCCATCTTAAATTGGGGCACATGGGCGAAAAATGCATGTATCAGCAGAAAAGCTACTGTGGCACATGTACAGCAAGCAACAACTGTTGCTAAGCGTCCGGACCGATGCGGTGGCTATATCATAGTAGCGCGCATGGGCGAGATGTTTGCATTGGCTAAAAACGGGACAATCAGTAGATGCAATAGTCTACTAAGGGCAACGGTTGGGCTACTCACATAAATGAACACAAAGTCGTGACATAGTGTTTGGGGAACATAAAGTATATACATGTTGACGATGTGGGAAAAAGATACACAGTTGAAATGAGAATAATCATATTTGGTGAAGCTGAACAACATAAGCAGAAAAGCCAGGACAGTCATGTGTCAAAGCCAGGGCAGCAGTGGCCATAATGAATATAAACACAATTAATTAGCCTAAAGAAGAGAATATATAGGACACAGTCCCCAGACTAGATCACTTAATGTCCATAACAAACACCATGATGGATATATGCTGTAAGTAGGTACCTCTACCCTCATGGTGTTTATTATGGACATTAAGTGATTTGCATCACTTGGTATCCATGGGCGTCCGCAGGGGGGGGCGCTTGCCCCCCCCTGGATCCTGGACTGCCAACAGCGGGGGAAAGAGGGCACTGGCGTGACAGGATTTAGCGCACTCACGATATGCAAGTAAGCGCGCGCGTATCTTTCCTGCTTCCCCCCCCCACCTGGGACCCCCCCTTCCTCCCCCCGAGCCCGCTCACAGCCGCTCGCGGCACTTCATGTGCCTGCTGCTAGTCTCTCTCTCTCTCTCTCTCTCTCTCTCTCTCTCTCTCTGTCTCTCTGTCTCTGTCTCTCTGTCTCTCTGTCTCTCTGTCTCTCTGTCTCTCTGTCTCTCTGTCTCTCTGTCTCTCTGTCTCTCTGTCTCTGTCTCTGTCTCTCATCAGGTAAGATCCCAGGCGGGATTGGTGCTTTAGAAATTGTGAAGAGGGGGCGTTCTGACAATGGTTAAGGGGTACAGAAGTCATTCACATCTGGCTTTTTTTGTTGTTCGATTAGTGAGGCCATCCCACACACACATGCGCACGTGCATGACTAGGACTACTGGTAGTAAAGTATAAGTGTAATGCAATAAATAAACTGTTAATGTAAAAAAAAAAATTGTGTCCCGGTTTTTCATTTTCAAAATCTGGTCACCCTTGAGAGAGGGAGAGTCTGAGAGAGGGAGAGTCTGAGAGAGGGAGAGTCTGAGAGAGGGAGAGTCTGAGAGAGGGAGAGTCTGAGAGAGGGAGAGTCTGAGAGAGGGAGAATCTGAGAGAGGGAGAGTCTGAGAGAGGGAGAGTCTGAGAGAGGGAGAGTCAGGGAGAGTCTGAGAGACTGAGAGGGAGAGACTGAGAGGGAGAGTCTGAGAGACTGAGAGGGAGAGTCTGAGAGACAGAGGGAGAGTCTGAGATACAGAGGGAGAGTCTGAGAGACAGAGGGAGAGTCTGAGAGACAGAGGGAGAGTCTGAGAGACAGAGGGAGAGTCTGAGAGACAGAGGGAGAGTCTGAGAGACAGAGGGAGAGTCTGAGAGACAGAGGGAGAGTCTGAGAGACTGAGAGGGAGAGTCTGAGAGACTGAGAGGGAGAGACTGAGAGGGAGAGACTGAGAAGGAGAGAGGGAGAGACTGAGAGGGAGAGACTGAGAGGGAGAGACTGAGAGGGAGAGACTGAGATGGAGAGACTGAGAGGGAGAGACTGAGAGGGAGAGACTGAGAGGGAGAGACTGAGTCTGAGAGGGATAGTCTGAGAGGGAGAGTCTGAGAGGGAGAGTCTGAGAGGGAGAGTCTGAGAGGGAGAGTCTGAGAGGGAGAGTCTGAGAGGGAGAGTCTGAGAGGGAGAGACTGAGAGGGAGAGACTGTGAGGGAGAGACTGAGAGGGAGAGACTGTGAGGGAGAGACTGAGAGACTGAGAGGGAGAGTCTGAGAGACAGAGGGAGAGTCTGAGAGACAGAGGGAGAGTCTGAGAGACAGAGGGAGAGTCTGAGAGACTGAGAGGGAGAGTCTGAGAGACTGAGAGGGAGAGTCTGAGAGACTGAGAGGGAGAGACTGAGAGGGAGAGACTGAGAAGGAGAGAGGGAGAGACTGAGAGGGAGAGACTGAGAGGGAGAGACTGAGAGGGAGAGACTGAGAGGGAGAGACTGAGAGGGAGAGACTGAGTCTGAGAGGGAGAGTCTGAGAGGGAGAATCTGAGAGGGAGAGTCTGAGAGACTGAGAGGGAGAGTCTGAGAGACTGAGAGGGAGAGACTGAGAGGGAGAGTCTGAGAGGGAGAGTCTGAGAGGGAGAGTCTGAGAGGGAGAGTCTGAGAGGGAGAGTCTGAGAGGGAGAGTCTGAGAGGGAGAGTCTGACAGGGAGAGTCTGAGAGGGAGAGTCTGAGAGGGAGAGTCTGAGAGGGAGAGTCTGAGAGGGAGAGACTGAGAGGGAGAGACTGTGAGGGAGAGACTGAGAGGGAGAGTGTGTGTGTGTTTGTGTCTGTCTGTCTGTGAATGAATACAGACACCAACCCACAGTCAGTCAGTCACCCACCCAAGTGTCAGTCACACACGAGTCAGTCAGTCACCCACCCAAGTGTCAGTCACCCACCCCGTCACCCACACACCCCCACACCCACTCTCTCTGTCTAGTTCAAATTATGCCCCCCCCTGAAAACATTTCTGCGGACGCCCATGTTGGTATCTAGTCTGTGGACTGTGTCTTACAGTATATATTCTCTACTTTAGGCTAATTAATTGTGTTTATATTCATTATGGCCACTGCTGCCCTGGCTTTGACACATGACTGTCCTGGCTTTTCTGCTAATGTTGTTCAGCTTCACCAAATATGATTATCCTCATTTCAACTGTGTATCTTTTTCCCACATCATCAACATGTATATACTTTATGTTCCCCAAACACTATGTCACGACTTTGTGTTCATTTATGTGAGTAGCCCAACTGGTATCAGTTGTTTGGCAGTTAGTGGCCTCTCCTCCCAGGGTTTAAGCTCACCCCACCCCACTTTTTAAAGTAGCAGGATTTTTCATGTTCCTGTGTGGACAGACTCACTATAGTCATTCTCCCTTCAGCAGCGGTAAATGAGAATTTTCACAGTTAGTGTTAGGGTCTGCATACTGGTCAAGCCGTGATGTGGCTGCAGGCTTATAATGCTTTGGCCAAAGGGTTTAACTAAATGACCCTTACTCACGAGAATATTGAAGTATTTTACTATGTATTTTTGTCACATTGGATGTAGCATTTGACATTTCTGTCTTTTGTTGTATACATTATATATATATGTATGTATGTATGTAAGGATGTAAGTATGTATATATATATATATATATATATATATATATATATATATATATATATATATATATATATATATGTATATATGTGTGTGTATAATGTGTTGGTTTTGGGGTTTTGAGCTTGCTGGGATTGTGTGTTTATGTTTTATTTTTAACATTAAAGAACGAAAGCTAAATAAATAAATATATAAATAAAAAGTTTAAAGAAATTAGGTACGTATTGCTTTTGAAGTTTCCACAGACCAAAACTATCATTCTCTGTGCATAAACAGTTGGAATACTGTGTATTGAGGAGTCAATTCCAAAATGTGCAGGGCTCTAACACAATCTTCAATCAGCAGCTGTCTAATACATTTGGGATTTACTTTGGTAAATGGCAGAGCAGAAAGAATGATCTTTGCTCTTAGCTTCTCGAAAAGGTACAAACTGCATACAGTAAATTCAAGTTTAATACATATTAAAGTTAAAGATGATTACTGGTCAGAGTTCTATTTAGTTTAGCAATGAAAAGTAACAGATAAAAGTACATGTTTTATAACAAAATCAATCTTACAGCCAGAATAAAATGTTGTATTCTGTAGTCTGAAATATTTATAGAAATAAATATTGACATACAGCTATAGCGAGATTTACTGTTCCCGTGACCGTGGGTAAATAAGTGAAATGCCTCGGCAGTTCATTGTGTGTCGTGACCCCGTGTCCGCTGCTCAGCCACAGCTGCCTGGTACTGTTTAGCGGCTTCCATTGTTCTTTGAAGTAACGATAAGTGATGCTAGCGTGCAGTTAAGCAAAATTCAATGTATTCTGAGGTTATTGCTACAGTCATGCACGTTCATGTATAGTACTATATAAGAAAAGACCCAGCAGTTTTAAAGACACCCACAACCACCTCCTCTTCCTATGCACTCTTTCAATGCTAGAAAACTAATGACACAAGGCAGAGTCTTTGTAAATGATGACATTTATTACAGTACATTACAGAAACATAGTGTACATCTGTGAATGTTTTATCACAATATATATTATTTTATACATTAATATAAATAACCATGATTTTTTTTTTTTTAATCCAATTTTCACGAGCCTGCCCTGGCTGTCCTGTGAAGTTCCACCTGTAAGATAATCAACAAATAGATGCATTAATTAAAGACTGTGTTGATTTGTTGGAACATCACTGCACATGCCACCTCTATTGAATTACTGTCTTGCACATGCGTGCTCTGTGCCTACTGAATGGAACACACAAATGCGCCACTGAATTAGTGAGCAGGATCTCCAATGTAAAGAAATACAGAGAAAGCAGTTGTTACATTAGTGATACAATACTGATTTTCTGTGTTGCTGGTTGCTACATTCAGAAGGTGTTGAAGCGGGGAACCAGCAAAACAAGGATGAAATAATTGGCATCAGTAAGTTAATGCATGAAACCAACAACATTACGAAAATACGCGACATGAATTCTCCACCACAAAGTATAACCCCTCAAATAATTATATATTCATGTTTTTTCATGTTTCAGTGACCAATTACTCAAGCCCACAATCCTCAGATGCAGCTGTGTTTTTATACTGCTTCCAAAGAGCATCTAAAATGGTACCCTTCAAAAAGCTCGGTATGGCCTTCTTACCATGCAATCCATCAAAGTTCACTTTTCTGGCCCACTCGGCATAACGTTTGAAAGGCACATGGTGCTGGAAAATTAACTGAGCAAATCTATGTGGTTGACCCCGCAGTGTGTAGCATATCTTTCCAAGGTTTCCCTCAGTATTATGAACACAGGTATACTGGTATGTCTTCAACTCTGTGGTTCAGTTACCACAGGTATGCTTGGGGAAAAAAGGCACGGGTAACTGCTCCGGGATGCCACATTCCTGTAGGTCTGCCTTAGGAGGATGGGGGCACAATGTCATCTTCACTGAATGAGCAGGGTGCTCTGAATGAGCTTTATGGCATCTGGGTATTGCTCTGAGACACATGGGGGGCAGAGGATACTTCCACTGGATGTGGTACTCACTATTACAATAGTCTATCCACAAGCAAATAAATACCATATATGTGCCTCACAATACTGTCTATCCAAGGTGTGGGGTGTTGGATCAAAAGTGAAGTGAGCTGAGTCTGAAGTATGGCACTCTAGGTCTGAGTTGGGGTAAGCTGGGTCTTAAGTGATGTGTGCTGAGTCCGTGGTGGGGTTAGCTGGGTGCAATGGGGTTTGAGGTTGATGCTAGGTGGGGTAAACTCAGTCCGAGTTTGGGTGAGCTGTCCGGCGTGGAGTGAGATGGGTCTGGGTGTGGTTGGGGTGGAGCCTTTCGCAATCTCCATGGACCTATTCTTTGTATTTGGCTACTCTTGTTTACTGACAAGACTTGTCTACATTAAACACAGTATTATAACATTTAGGCAAGTCTACAAGACTACTGTACTTACTTGGTGCAGAACCAGCTTTTCGGGGAAGTTTAGTCGCCATGGTTATTTCTTGTTCTTCCACACTGATCCCATAGTCTTGTGTGATGGAAGGGGTTAACCCCTTCATTACCTTAATGGTAAGCCACTAAGTTAATGAAGGGGGGTCATTGATGGTTTTTAATGTAGTTTTTCTTTTAATAACAGTTTACCATTTATCAGTGGCTATCTAGACTCTCCATTGAGAGGACACAAGAAAAAAGAAATCGAGTGCAAATATCATTTAAAGGTGAACAATGTGAATAAAGTGATCACACTAGTGCGATAAGAGTAATACATTTATACAGTCCCTTAAAATAGTGCAGCTCCAGAAGTGGACTCAATCCAAGTCCATAACCAATTGGCAGAAACAGGAGATCAGGAGCACAAATAGATCCAGGTGTATATATAAAAAATAAGAATATAAATATGGTGCAATATTGTTTTGTGTGCAAAATAAATTAGATTAGGAATTGCAAAACTCACTCACGTGATCTGTGAGAGATACAGTATGAGCAGTGCGGTTGTTCAGAGTAACAGACTCTTGTGTATATTCAGACACTCTAGTGACAACATCCGTCAAGGCCAGATGAAAAGATATGGGGGGGGGGGGGGCAATTGGAGGGGATCCCCACATGAAAAAATAGAAGAGCAGCTCTTGGGGAACCCTTCCACACGTCCATCTTTGAGAGCCACGCACATCCTCTTTCTATCCATGCTTCTCCTCCTTGCTTCTGGGGATCTCTCCCAATCCTGGTCCCTGTCTTATTTCTACTTGCTCTCGTCCTCGCCTCCCACATGCAACTTCTACTCCTTCTGGTGTCAACCCCTCCAACCTCATACCCATCCCCTGCCACCCTCCCTCCTCTCTCCCATTCTCCTGTGCTCTTTGGAACGCACGCTCTCTTTCTAACAAGTTCCTCTCTGTACATGACTTCTTTCTCTCTCACTCCCTGCTTCTCTTTGCTATAACTGAGACCTGGCTCACTCAGTCTGA
This sequence comes from Ascaphus truei, assembly GCF_040206685.1. Classification (NCBI taxonomy): domain Eukaryota; kingdom Metazoa; phylum Chordata; class Amphibia; order Anura; family Ascaphidae; genus Ascaphus; species Ascaphus truei. Next base: position 79,690,831 of record NC_134490.1, on the reverse strand, counting down.
CTCTGCTCTGGAAGCTGCCCTCTCCTATGGTGGCCTTTCCTTCTCCCACACTCCGCGCCCTGATGGCAGGGGTGGAGGCGTGGGGCTCCTGCTCTCCTCTGTCTGCCATTACCGAACCCTTCCTATTCCCCCCTCTCTTGCTTTTCCCTCCTTTGAGGCTCACACTGTCCAGATCTTCTCTCCTCTCCCTGTTCATGTGGCGGTCATCTATCACCCACCTACCTCTACTCATCCCCCTTCTGCCTTTCTCTCTCAGTTTGAATCCTGGCTCTCTTTCTTTCTCTCCTCAGACTCCCCTGTTCTTCTCCTTGGGGACTTCAATTGCCACATTGATGACCCCTCTCTCTCTTGGGCTTCCCGCTTTCTCTCTTACCTCTTCTTTTGGCCTTCAACAGTGGACTGCAGCTAGCACCCACAAGGATGGCCACTACTTAGACCTGGTTTACACTAAAAACTTCTCTTTCTCTGATTTCTCCATTTCCCCTTTTCCTCTCTCTGACCATCATCTCATCTCATTCTCTTTATCTCGCTTCTCCCCTTCTCCACCTCCATCTACCCCCCGGTTCTGCAGAAACCTGCGCTCTATTCACTTACCTGACTTTGAGTCCACTTTACGCTCCTCCCTCTCCTCTCTCAGCTCTGCTACAGACCCTGACAACCTGGTCAGAAAGTACAACTCTGTCTTGTCCTCGTCTCTTGATCTACATGCCCCGCTTTCTCTCTGCCGCCCTCGCCCTTCTAACCCTAGACCCTGGCTAAATTCCCACACGCGCATGCTGCGTTCCTCCACTCGTTCCTCTGAACGCCTCTGGAGGAAGTCTCACACTCTCGCAGACTTCCTTCACTACAAATTTATGCTATCCTGTTTCAACTCTGCCCTCTCGCAAGCTAAACAAGCCTACTTTTCTGCACTAATCAACATGCACAAGTCTAACCCACGCTGACTGTTCTCTGTCTATGATACTCTACTCAAACCACCCTCAGCTGCCTCTCCTTCCTCCATCTCCGCTCAGGACTTTGCTGACTATTTTAAGGAAAAGGTGGAATCCATACGGCAGAACATCCCCTCTGTTTCTTCCCCCCATCCTACACCTCTTCCTAACTCTCCTCCTGCTTTCCTTGACTCTTTTTCCACTGTCTCAGAGGAGGATGTGTCGCTGTTGATCGCCTCTTCTCCCTCTACCACTTGCCCTCTTGACCCCATTCCCTCCCATCTCCTAAAACCTCTAGCTCCTACTATAATCCCTACGCTTACACACATTTTTAACTCCTCCCTCTGCTCTGGAACCTTTCCATCCTCCTTCAAACATGCAACAGTCATACCATTACTCAAAAACAGCAAGCTTGACCCTACCTGTCTTTCTAACTATCGACCTGTCTCCCTCCTGCCTTTTGCCTCTAAACTCCTTGAACGTCTTGTATTCTCTCGCTTGCTCCATTTTCTCAACACCTATTCTCTCCTAGACCCTCTACAATCTGGCTTCCGCACTGCTCACTCCACCGAAACAGCCCTCACTAAAATAACTGACGACCTCCATGCTGCCAAAGACAGAGGTCATTACACTCTGCTCATATTACTCGACCTCTCTGCAGCATTTGACACAGTGGACCACCCTCTTCTTCTCCACATTCTCCATACTCTAGGTATTCGGAACAAAGCTCTATCCTGGATCTCATCCTACCTCTCCCATCGTACTTTTAGTGTCTCTTCTGCTAACACCTCCTCCTCCTCTATTGATCTCTCTGTGGGGGTACCCCAGGGCTCTGTCCTGGGACCTCTTCTCTTTTCTCTGTACACACTCTCTCTAGGTGACCTAATAACATATTTTGGGTTTAATTATCACCTCTATGCCGACGACACACAAATATACTTTTCAACACCTGACCTTACACCTCCTGTACAAACCAAAGTTTCTGAATGTCTCTCTGCTATATCATCCTGGATGGCCCTCCGACTCCTTAAACTCAACATGGCTAAAACAGAGCTCCTCATACTTCCTCCCAAACCTGGCCCTACTACCTCCTTCCACATTACTGTTGGAACTACAATCCTTCACCCAGTAGCCCAAGCACGCTGCCTAGGGGTCACACTCAACTCCTCTCTCACATTCGCCCCTCACATTCAAAACATTTCTAAAACTTGTCGCTTTTTCCTCCGCAATATAACTAAGATACGCCCTTTCCTCTGTTGTTCGACTGCTAAAACTCTGACTCAGGCCCTCATTCTCTCCCGTCTTGATTACTGTAACCTCCTGCTGTCTGGCCTTCCTTTCTCTCACCTGTCTCCCCTACAATCTATCCTAAATGCTGCTGCCAGAATCACTCTACTCTTTCCTAGATCTGTCTCAGCATCTCCCCTCATGAAATCCCTCTCCTGGCTTCCGATCAAATCCCGCATCTCACACTCCATTCTTCTCCTCACTTTTAAAGCTTTACATTCTTCTGCCCCTCCTTACATCTCATCCCTAATTTCTCGCTATGCACCATCCAGACTCTTGTGTTCTTCTCAAGGATGTCTTCTTTCTACCCCCTTTGTATCTAAAGCCCTCTCCCGCCTTAAACCTTTTTCACTGACTGCCCCACACCTCTGGAATGCCCTTCCCCTCAGTACCCGACTAGCACCCTCTCTATCCACCTTTAAGACCCCCCTTAAGACACACTTGCTTAAAGAAGCATATGAATAGCACTGTGGATATTCTGAACACAGGATACATAAAGATTGGCCCCCTGCAGACGCACTTACCAGAACTCCCTCCTACTGTCTCTGTACGTTCTACCTACCTACCAATTAGACTGTAAGCTCCTCAGGGCAGGGACTCCTCTTCCGAAATGTTACTTTTATGTCTAAAGCACTTATTCCCATGATCTGTTATTAATATTATCTGTTATTTATTTGATTACCACATGTATTACTACTGTGAAGCGCTATGTACACTAATGGCGCTATATAAATAAAGACATACAATACAATACAATGTAGGCATGATGGTACAAATATATACTAAAAAATAGATACCAAACTTTTGATAACTTAGAGGAAGAAAATACAAATCGTTTCTCACATGAGTTTTTCAGTAACGCAGACCAGACAAGTTATTTAAATCCACACAAGAACAGTTCTTCCTTTCACATCCAAGAAACAAACAAACAATAGTTAGAAAGAGAGCATTATTAGAAGAGGAAGAAGAGGTAGATGAAAATATATTTGCAAAAAGAAGGAAGATATAGGGGTATTTTCTAGTACAGTAGCTGCATGAAGAGCATATCCACGCAGAATCTTTCAGAGAGAGAGAACGAGAGAGAGAACGAGAGAGAGAACGAGAGAGAGAACGAGCGAGAGAACGAGCGAGAGAACGAGAGAGAGAACGAGAGAGAGAACGAGAGAGAGACAATGATGAGAGAGAGACACCAGAGAGAAAGAGAGAGAGAGACACGAGAGAGGGGGAGAGACACAAGAGAGAACAGCTCTGGACAGGATTTTACAAAATAGCCAGGCTACCCAGTTTGATGGGAGCAATAGATTGCACATATGCTGTGCTGACCCAGCCATATGAAAGGGAGCACGTGTTTTGCAACCACAAATACTACCACTCCCTTACTGTGCAGGTTGCATGTGATACACAGATCAAAATTCTGAGTGTGGTAGCCAAATATCAGGGTTGCTATTACGATTCCTAGATACTACGTAAGTAATTAGTCTTCCCTGCTTTTGAGGTGGGCACATACAGGCCAGGATGAACGGTGGGTGAGTAAGGAGAATAGTATATGGCCTTAGGCACTATCATACAGTATGTTATAATTATTGCTATTTTATATACTGTACATTTTAGCCACAGTTGGGGACAACAGAAACAGTAATATTTAAAATATATATACAAGAGACAGCACTCTTAACAGGACTCACGGTATTACATCGCCTTACAAGGAACAGCAAAACTTTAGTTTAAATATAAAAAAATCTTAATTTTATTGAGGAACAGCAGCATAGTACAACATTTCAGGTCTGAAAGGCCTATTATCTGGCAGGCGTGAGCCAAGCCAGGTAAGGAATTTTAACTGGGGGGTGAGAGGATGAAAGGGGAGCGAGAGGGGGTGAGAGAGGATGAGAAAGATGAGACGATAAAAGGGGTTGAGAGAGGATGAAGAAATCAAATGGGAGGGTGGCGCACGGCTGAAGGTTCACGTAGGGCAGGGGAGCGTAAACTGGGGGGGTGCGCCCACCAGGGGGCGCTAGATTTTCCAGGGGGGTTGCAGCAGTTGCATAGGCCCCGCGCTCTTCCCCAGGCTTTTACATTAAATACCCTGGGATCGCGTGAGGCCTCTGCGACTTCCCTTACCTTGGGCGACACATCGCCATGGCAACGTGGCATCACATGACCGTGCAGCATCATATGACGCGGAAGACATGGTAAGGCGGGGGGGGGGGGCACGTGCAGGGGAGGAGAGCAGGCAGGGTGGTGCAGGGGAAAAGTTTGTGCACCCCTGACCTGGGAATCAATAACCCATTCTCTGGCCCTCTCTGTACTGCTTTGTCACGCCTACTCAATCAAGTAACATAACCACCTTGTTGTGCAAATGCTCAATAACAAAGACCGTTTACAATAGATCCTTTTAATGACATATGTAAGGTTTCAGCCTGCCATTACAGCTCTTAATTTCTTATTCAACAATTTTAGCCACCATGAACATGTCACACTACATAGAGAAGTACGTTTATCAGATATCCTAACCAAACAAAATACACAGGCCTACATTGATATTACAACAATGACCTAGGCGCAAAGGAAGAAAAGAGAAGAAACATAGGGTAGTATGTAATGACAATTTACACCTTAAAATGGTAAGATATATACTCGCAGAATAGTAATTTTAAAAGGCCTTTTATCCACCCTGGGATCTGGTCCGGATAATGATCTCCTGCTCCTCACCAGACTTCTTAATCCAATCCACTATGTATGTCACTGCTTCAGGATACCAATGGTCTATCCTCCGTCTCCCAGGTAAACCATATATATACAGGGAAGGTAAGAGACACAAATATAGTGTAATGGGTATTCCCCCTACCCCAATCGCAGATAGAGTGCATGTGAGGGGGATCCTGTATGTTACCAGGTGTGGTGCGTATACCTGCAGGTTCACAGGAGGCCTGAGCCTCCGCTGATGGGAACCTGGGGTGAATCCTCTGGAACAATCTTCCTTACAGCGCCTCCACCTGTGTAGGATTCTAGGAGTGTAGAATGTACCCCACACAGGACCCGCATATAGTAACCACATACACAGGAGTATACGTATAACCGTTTACTATATGAAGCAACAAACCATAACACATTACACAAGCATCAGCAACAATAACTGTGTCACTCTGTAACACTACTCCCCCTGGGTGATAACCCCACACCATGTACCAAAGTCCATGTACCAAAGTCATTCACTCCCACTTAGGAGTGTAAACCTCGTACCCCCACACCGTGTCTACAGTATAACTCTTGTCCCGTGGTCAGCGCTGCCACTATGTTTGAGTACTCTGTAGTTGGTGCACTTAATTAACAATACCTGCCCAGTGCGGCTGCACCTGGGCGTTCAAAGGATCTTCAAAAAGGATCCGACAACCTCCTGGGTGACGTCCGGTTCCACCAGCGCGATGCTCAGTGAGGCCTGTCCACCGGGGTATGATTCCGCTCTCTCAGTGGAGTAGGCCTGATCCCAAGCCTCGGAATGGGAAGCGCAGCGTCCGCTGTGTCCCTAACTGTACTGCTGACACTACAAGGGGCAGGGTCCCTAACCTAGGGCCTGTCCCTGCAGTGACACAATCTACTGAGTGGCTCAGGGGCTAACTAGGGCCTAGGGGGCTGCTGGCCTAGTGCAGTGGGTCACTGACCCCTGCACCCTCACCTCCTTCCCCTAGACTCTCCTGGCGCCGACTAACGTGGGCTCCGCGCGTGAAATGTATCAATCCCTGAGAGCAGGGAGATACTCCAGCCCTATAGGCTCCCTGGCGTCATGTGGTACGCTCCTGAGGCTCATGGGACATGTAGTCCCTGCTATTAGCCTCTTCTCATTGGTCAGGGTTCACGCGCGTTCTCACTGCACATGCGCGTCATCTACTGGCCACGCCGCTCTGCGCATGAGCAAGCCCTACAAGATGGCGGTGCCCTGCACTGTCGGGCCGCCGCGGAGCCTCCGGAGTACCAGAGCGCTCCCTGCTTGGCCCTCACCCTTCTGAAAGGCCACGGGCATTCGCCCTCGCCCCTGACAACGGATGTAACGGGGGTCTGGGGCTACAATAGTGTAACTCTATTTTATTTTAAAAAAACATTATTATACCATAAGTAAAACACTCACATTGTATGAGTATTATAAAAGCAGTTGAGAATATTAGGAGTATCTCACACTCATCCTATACATCAGATAAACCGTGTCCTGCAGTCCTGCAGTTTGCTATTTCAATATACCTGATGTCTTCTGCAAAGTCTCTGTTAGTACAGCTGTTTACCAAGTGTAAACAGGCACTACTTGTGCACTGTTGTAACATCTTTTATTACCTGCCTGTATTGGCTACAGTGATTCTGGGCTTACCGTATCTAGGTCAGCACTCAATCCTAGCTGCACTACTTTTATAGCAAGTTATGTTGACCAGCTGACTTGTCTAGCCCATTCAGCAGAAGGAGCAAATTTTGTTGACCCATGTGTGCTATAATTATGCACACAATGCAGGCTTCTGGTCAGTTAACGAATGTGGATCAGTCATACTAAGACTGAACCGCAATCCAGACCGGTATAGGTGTATTGAGGGACACAGTGCTACTTACACTGAACACCGAAGGTACCATCTGTAGCATACACCTTATATATATCCTTGGGGAGGCAAAATAAGCAACACCTGAGTTCATAGCCCTCATCCAGCGGCTGGATTTAGAACTCACTTCCCTAAGTGTGTTTTTGCTATAATACTAACAGATACGCGCTGTACCATTCAGTGTAAGGCCTTTGGTCAAATGGAGATTTTGGCTCAGTCAAACCTAGACTGAACTTTAATCCAGACCACCCTACATGTATCCAAGGTAGGAGTGGCACTCACACTTTATACCTTGGGCACAACAGTTGGGCCATTGGGTCACTATACAGCCGTACATTTATGTGGGCAGGTACCACATCAGGGAATCACACTGTGAAGGAATTCCAGCTTTAGTTGAGCTTTGACCTTCTTTCGGTGGCTCACTACCCACACTCCCACCTGTAGGCAGGTGATACATGTAGCAGTATCTCCTTTTCTATATAGGAGAGCAGTGCACCTGTCTCGCACTACAGTATATCCGGTTGGATTTTAATATTTCGCCGCTTTTTTGGCTCACACTGAGTCTCATTTATTTGTTAACCAGCGTTCCATCATTTTATTTGAGTATATCTCCTAATAAAGTTTTTTTTTTTTACATTCTGTTTATTGGTTTTTCAAAATATAACATACAATTATCACATGAATACCGTAAAAAGCGTATTGTGGGACATACAACATCCATACCGACAGGGGAAAGGACAGACAGGAAGGAATTGGGGTAGGAAAAAAAGGGGGAGGTGGGGGGGAGAGGGGGGAGGTAGAGGAAATATCTGTAATGCTCCGTGTTCTCCGCTCCTACACAAATGGTCCAGTATCACGCCCATCCGTGTCTTCGTGGCATCGGGTAGTGGGGGGGGGGATCATCTAACCGTCCTTGGCGACCTCGTGGGGCGGGGCTAATGTCGCCCTCATGTGCTACCAACCTCGGCTCATGGCTACCATCCAAGGAGAACTCCCCTGTTCTTATCAAAGCCATACGGAGGCATTGCTCACCCCTGTGATGTCCTTCTATTAGCCAGCCAAGGCAGCCAGACTTTTTGGAAATTTGGTCCAGTGTCGTTGACCAGACTTGTCAACTTTTCTATCTGGCAAACGAACCAAATTCTGTTTCGAATTTTATCTATTGATGGAATTGCATTCTGCTTCCACAGTGCTGCGGTCTCGCACCTCATAGCCGTAGCAAAGTGTGCAATTAATTTGTTCCCTGATCTAGACACTTCTTTCGTGGGTTTACCTAACAGAAACACCCATGGGTCTAGCTGAATTTTGAGGCCCAAAAAAAGCCTCTGAAGCCAATCTGTGATTTGAGTCCAGACGGGTATGAGTCGTGGACAAGACCACAGCATGTGCACCAGATCTCCCTGTTCCCCGCACTGCCTGGGACAGAGCGGGGAAGCTCCCGCTACGAATTTTGCCAATCTAACTGGGGTGAGGTACCACCTCATTAATACTTTATATGAGTTCTCCTTCAATGTCGTGCAAATCGAGCTACTGGCCGCAGCCTTAAAGATCGCTGTCCACTCATCGTCTTCTAGTGGCCCTGTCAAGTCTGTCTCCCATTGTGTCATGAACCTGGGTTTGTGTGAGCCGTCGATGTCAATCCTGACCACCTCTTTGTACAAAGCAGAGATGAGTCCCCGTGTGTCGGCGCCCCGACCACAGAGCCTCTCAAAATTAGTTAGCAGTGGTCTGTTTACATGTTTGGTGTAAAATGCCCGGACCTGGAGGTATCTAAGGAATTCTGTGTTGCGGATGTCAGTTTCTGACTGTAATAAATCGAATGGTTTGATAGTGTCCCGCCCCTCCAGGTCTTTCAGCCTTCTGAGCCCCATGTTTTGCCATAGTGTGAAGTTCTTACCATCTAGCCCCGGAGCAAAATCCGGATTCCCATATAAGGGAGCCATATAAGGGAGCCATATAAGGGAGCCAACAGGGTGTTTTGAGGTTAATGATTGATTACATTTGGCCACCTCCCAGACCGATAACGAGTTGAGCACCGAGGCCAGCGGGTTCTGTAGGTCTTTTAATCTAGATTTAGGATACCAAATTAAATCCTTGATCTCCAGTGGGGCGCACACCACCTTCTCCAGTGCCACCCATCGCCTCAGATCTGGGTCTCCATGCCACTGCGTAATTTGACATAATTGTGCCGCTTTGTAGTATGCCAGCAAACTCTGCACCGCCAAGCCCCCGGATTCTCTAGGTCTTTGCATAATCGTCATTTTTACCCGTGGCGATTTGTTTTTCCAGATAAATTTCGTGACTAAATTCTGCAAACCCTTGATCTCTGATCGCACCACGGGTATCGGAAGAGTTTGAAACAGATACAATAAGCGGGGGAGAAGGTTCATCTTTATACAATAGATTCTGCCAATCCAGGAGATTCCAAAGGCGGAACAGGCTTTGAGTTCCTTCGTCAGGGCCCTCAGAAGCCTTGGATAGTTCGCCTGATAAAGAGAGGAACTCTGTTTGGTAAGGTGTACCCTTAGGTACTTTATAGATTTAGGCTGCCATTGAAAGTTAAAGTTGATATCTATTAATTTCTCCATTTCTTTCGGCATGTTCAGATCGAGTGCCTCAGATTTGGTCTGGTTGATCTTAAAACCAGAGATTCGGTTGAATCTTTCCAAAAGGGCAAACAGATTGGGTAGCGAAGTAAGCGGCCTTGTCAGTGTCAAGGTGATATCATCTGCGTATAGAGCCAATTTATGCTCCAGTGAGTGGATTTGGATTCCCGTTATGTCCGGGTTGCTACGGATGTGTGCTGCTAGTGGTTCCACGCATAGGGCGAACAACAGGGGCGAGAGTGGGCAGCCCTGTCTGGTTCCGCTTTTGATTTGAAACAGCACCGACGGGAAGCCTAGGTGAACCACCTTGGCAGTCTGAGTTGTATATAATGCTTTTATTGCCCCTAGGATTTTCCCCCCGAATCCGAAAGCTCCAAGCGTGGACTCCATATATGGCCAATCTATCCTGCCAAAGGCTTTCTCCGCATCTAAGCTTAGTGCCAGTCCGCGGATCCCGTTGGCATTAATGAAATCAATAATATCTATTATCCTTCTGGTATTATCGGCCGCTTGTCTGTCTCTAATAAAGCCAACCTGATCCGGGTGAATGAGCCTCGGCAGGACAACGCTCAATCTGTTGGCCAGTAATTTGGAATAAATTTTAACGTCTGAATTGATTAATGATATCGGCCTATAACTTTGGCAATTTGTGGGATCTTTATCCTTCTTATGAATTATAGATATCGACACCTGGAGCATCTGGTCCGAGAAGGGCTCCCCTGCCAGGACTCCATTGAATACTTTGAGCATGTGCGGAGCTAAAATCCCGATAAATTTTTTAGAATACAAATTAGAAAACCCATCCGGGCCTGGGGCTTTAGAGGGTTTTAGGCTTTTAACGACCCCTATTAATTCCTCCAATGTGAAATCGGTCTGAATTGCCTCACGCTCCAGCCTGCTCAGCCTACGTAATTCTGCTTCTTGCAGGAATGACTGTAGTATGGAGTTAGTCTTTGTGTTATGTGCCACCTTCTCCCCGTTGTATAGCTGCTCATAATAAAGTCTAAACTCTTCCACTATGCGTTTGGGGTTGGAGGACATTTCTCCCGAGGTGGTCCTGATTGCCTGTATGTTATAATTTGGTTGCCTATTGCAAATCCTGTGAGCTAGCATGGTGTCCGGCTTGTTGGCTTTCTCAAAGAATTTCCTCTTAGTCCAGCTCAAGTCTCTCTCGGACTGGGATGTGAGTCGGAGAAGCTCAATCCTTACGTCCTTCAGCTCCTTTAGAGTGTCCCCTCTATCTGATCGGCTATGAAGTGTAGAGAGCTCATGTAACCTTTTATATAGTTGAGTCAATTTGGCTTCCCTTAGCTTTTTCCGTCTAGCTGCTAGACTAATCAGTGTTCCGCGCATTGTGGCCTTGTGAGCCTCCCACAGTATGATGTGAGATTCCACACTACCCGTGTTCAGCAAGAAAAACTGCCTAATCTCTTCCTTGACCGTCTGTGCGAGCTCCGGAATCTTAATCAGGGACTCGTTCAGTTTCCAATTTGCTCCGGGGCTAATCGACCTAATTTGCGTGCATCTCAGCTCTATTGATGCATGGTCCGACCATGAAATATCATGAATTATAGTGTCGGAGATCTGAGGGACCATTCTACTCGACACGAAGAAGTGGTCAATCCTGCTGTAACTGTCGTGGGGGTGTGAGTAAAATGAGTAGCTACGCTCGCCAGGGTGTTGTTCCCGCCAAATGTCCACCAGTCTGCCTCTCCTTAGCCCTTCTAGTTGAAGTCTCCTGCGATTATTATATTTCCTACCGCCCAACGGTGGAGTTGGAGGAAAAATGCATCAAAGAACTGGGGATCTCTCTCACAAGGGGCATATATGCAAGCTAGGGTCACCCTACACTGCTGTAGCAAACCCACAAGGATAATGTATCTACCTTCAGGGTCTCGCTTTGTCTTTTCGACTTCAAAGGGGACTCTATTGTGAAATAGTATAGCAACCCCTTTTTTCTTTTCTTTAGCTGAGGCGAGGTAAAATTTTCTAAAATTTTTGTCTATAAACCCTGGGTTTTGCTTGGAGCTATAGTGCGTCTCTTGGAGGAAGAGAACGTCTGTTTTCCTGCGTTTGAACTCAGCAAAGGCAATTCTGCGCTTCTGCGGGGAGTTAAAACCCTTAACATTTGTGATAAGAACGTTAGTGCCGTGTGTGTATATATAGATCCTGCCTATATATGGTGAAGTCGAGTCCTACTCGTGCCTTCTATCCAGGTAGAGCGCCCGGGGCGGCCGTATCGTTTTCTTGTTGCCTTTGCACTTCCTCTGTGGGAGCCTGGGGATGGGGAAGGGAAACACATAGGGGGATGACAAAGAACATATATCCATACAACATAAACATATGAAACCAATTTGGTCCTAACCGACCTATGGTTTGCTGCCCGGGAATATTGCCCATGCCTTGGACTCTCCCACGCTCCTGTCCAGGCTCGTGGGGCTTGATCCTGCCCACGAATTCCCGGGTCTTTGACTGGGCTGTGGTTTAAGACCGCAGCCCAGCCCCAAGGGCACATACCAACAAGCGGGGACGAGGGCAGTCACCTGAGCTCCCGCCGGCGAAGCACACATTCTATAGATAATATTTGTTTCTAACACTAAACTCAGACTAGAACTAATCCAACTCAACCGGTAAGTGGATTTGTTTGTACCTTAACTGCGCGGCCAACTGCGCTTTGATACCAACTGTTTTATCTACTCTAATCTATATGATGTAAAAAGGATAACTAAGGATAACTAAGGGTTACTAAGGTTAGCTAAAGATACCTAAGCTGGAACCCCTTCTAACTTTGCCCTACTTGCGCAGCCTGCCCCAATGTGTGTGGAGGTGATTGTTTCTCTCCGCTGCGGGTGCAAGCCCCCTCTCTATTCCAGATTTACCTGGGTATTAACTGTCCCTAATCTTAAATTTATCTGCGCCTAACTACGTTTCCCGCCCCTCGCCTCCCGTCTTCCCTGCTCCAAGTCCCCCATCAGGTGTCCCGAGTCCAGCCCCCCCCCCACCTGCGGCCGCTATCCTTCACCCCCCTCCCCGCTCCCTGGCGTGGGAATTCGCGTACCCCCCGGGGAGCCCCCCCGGTCTCCGTGTAGAGCCTCCAGTATGCTGCGGGTGCTTCCGGTGCTGCTACTTCCGGTCAGATGGGGCTCCGTGGGGACCCGCCCCACGGCATCATCGTCGTCGGGGACGCACATCCGCCCGCGAGCAACAGAGGGAAGCAGACGTGTCCTGAGGGCGGAGCTGGCGGGAGCTCTGCCGCTTTGCGCCAAAACGATGTCCGCCATTCTTTTCAGCGCGCCTTCACCTGCTCGTCCTGCGTATCCTGCTGGTCCGCCATTTTGGTGAGTAAAGGCTTGATTACAGCTGGCTCATTCTTAGAGGTGTGCTGTTTTAAGTTCGGGCTACAGTGAGGTGAGGGGAACTGGGCCACAACTCGAGCCAGCTGTCAACAGAGGGGGACAACCAGGGCCAGACAAAGGCAATTTGGGACTTTTTAGGGGAGCAGACCAGGCGAAGTTCAAATGGGTCTCGGGGGTTCCCGCCTTTTCCCTTCTCTGACCTGCCGCTGGGCCCACTCTCTCCCATTCTGCCAGGCCGGGGTGGGCAGGCCTCCGGGGCCTCAGGTACCTGCAGTGTGTCAGGGAGACCCAGCCTCTTCAGAAACTCCGGACCCTCCGACAGCTGTTTGAGCGCATGTGACCGGCCATTCTGCACCACTATCAGCGCAAAGGGGAAGACCCACCTATATCTTATCCCCTTGTCCCTCAGCAGTCTGGTAATGGGTTGGAGGGTCTTCCGACGCGCTAGCGTTATTGGAGAAATGTCCTGGTAGATGGCCATTTCTACCCTCTCGAACGGCATGAGCGGAGTGGCCCTGGTAAGCCTGCATATTTCCTCTTTAGTGATGAAGTGGTGGAGGCGGAGGATGATATCCCTGGGGGGATTGTTGGGCAGTGGACGGGCCCGTAGAGCTCGGTGGCACCGGTCCATGACCAGTTCAGCCTCCGTTTTCCCCGGCATGATGGATGACATCCATCTGTTGAGTAGCAGCTCTGGGTCCAGAATCTCCTCTGGGATCCCCCTGACCCGTAGATTATTTCTTCTGTCCCAGTTCTCACTATCTTCGTGGCGCTCCTCCAGCTCTGCCACCCTCCTCTCTAGTTTAGTGATCCGGGAGCTGGATTCTCTCTGGCACTTGGTGGTAACCTCCATCTTCTCCTCTAAATCGTTCGTGCGGGTGCCGATGCTGAGGATATCTCTCCTCAGGTGTTCCACTTCTCCCCGGAAAAATGTCTTCAAGTCGGAGAGAAGCTGTGCTATTTCTCTCTTGAGCGACCCGGTATGCTCCTCTGTGGCTATTTCTAGCTCCGGTGCGGAGTCACAATCAGTGGCCGCCATGTTTTCAGCTTCCCGTGTCTTCTTCATCCCCGAGAAGTATGCGCGGACATCCACCTTTTGTTTGGGCTTCTTGCGGGTCGTCGCCATCTCCGTGTGTCCGGGGTGACTTGGGGATCTTGGGGCAGCTTTTTAATTTCGGCTGTGTTAGATTTTTCGCTATAATTTTATTGATTTTTGCCGGCGGGTAGTGGAGCTGTCAGTTCAAGCCTCCATCTCCATACCCGTCGCGCATGCGCCTCCCTAATAAAGTTTATTTTAACCTAATTCCATCACACATTCTATCTCCACTATTACATCTGTGATCCTATAGTGATTTGAGTGCTCTCCATTGGGGTTCTGTTCTTTTTGTGTATCTATGTATAATCACCCCAGATTGTAGCACCATCACCACCCACTCCTCTAGTAGTAGCGAGGGTTTCCCTTCCCCTCCCAGCCCCCCCCCCCTTCTGAGTTCGTATCTCACACTCATCCTATACAGCAGATAAACCGTGTCCTGCAGTCCTGCAGTTGGTATTTCAATATACCTGACGTCTTCTGCAAAGTCTCTGTTAGTACAGCTGGCTGTGGTGTGTGGTATCCTGTAGTACACGCCGCCCATGCACCAGGTTCCTCGGTACACAGCTTCCACTTCCGTGTCTTACAGCCGTGAGACTTGCATCTGGGTATCGCGAGGTGACGTCCCATGTTTGCCGGTACAGGTTCAGAGTGTGCAGATCACTCCACCCGTCTTCTCCAATCTGCGAACACTGATAGAAAAAAACAGTCTGCCCTACGCGTTTCTCCGTTTAGGCTTCGTTAGGGGCTGATAAGATTATGCCTGTCCTTATCTTAGGTTATATAATTACCTCCCGATTTCTATTGGTTAATCAATTAATTGTCTTTGGTCCACCTTTTATTACGTATACTTAAGATCTGGTTGGAATTATTAAAATTAAAATTACATCGTGATTTACTTCATGCATAGTATTGAATTAAATCATTACGTATCATCTACTGACCCCACAAACTTTATTATGGTGACAAACAGCTTACTCCGGGGCTCCGTCGTTTGTCCGGGACTGTTAGAACACGGTCTTTTAGGGTAGGTTAAATGATGAGGCGTCACGTACTGTTCCTTTAAACAGGCTATGCCTGGCTTATTCAGTCCCAGGCACTGAGACTGCCACAGTGCATACAACAGAAACAGATCAAAAACAAAAGCTGCTCACCTGAGCGATAACTTAACTTAGATATCCCTGACTCAGGGTTGGAAGTGGCTTTTCCACTTCCAACAACAAAACAAGGTACTTTTGCAGTCTTAGACAAATGAACAGAATGATTGAACCTGTTTGGGGAAGAGGCTTCTCCCCTCTGTAGTTCAGCAGCCTTCCAGCCTCTTGGGGAGAGGGGAGAGCAAACAGGAAATCAGTCTTACATACCTGATTTCTAATTAGCATGACAGGTGACAGAAATCAGGCAGCAGACAAACTCTGGTCTGGATCTCTCATCCCTCAGTTCCAGCGCTTTCCAAACTGTGGGATGGAGTGCATGTATTATAAGGCTGCACTCCCAGGCCAAACAGGATAGAAACTGTTCAGTACCCTGGGAGCCCTATATATGGAATTTATTACCATCCCCTGGTTTCTGTCACAGGTGTCATGGAGGATGATCTACTACATAATGAGTGGATATAAACCATAAGTATATCTACCCCTTTGTCAGAATTATTTAACCCCTTCTAAGGGGACTAATCATTAACGATTAGAACACACCACCTATGAATAACATATTTCTATCTAATTAACACCATATGACAGATATAGAGATAACAATCTGGTCTATACCATTTTCGACTTAATGTTTACATGCCCACATAATAATTACGAAAAGACACACATATCCCCCAACATATTACACATAATGAATTCTTTAAGAAAAATGGGGGTTACTATCTACTGAGAGACTATAATCGGAACCATACAATACAATAGGATGGAGTACAGACATATAAATAAATTCATATTTCCACATTGTTGGATTGTTAATATACATATACTTGCAAATAAATTGTTAATATACATATACTTGCAAATAAATACCGTTAATAGATAAATTGTCCTGTACATATCACCAACATATTATATCTACATTTTTCAATATTGTGCATGCTGTCAAATTGGTAAACCGAATTGCACACAGATTGAAAATAAACATAATTGAAAATGAGATCTACCATAGCATTAACCACAGAATTGACCACAGAATGAACTGCAGGATTGAACACAAATTGAACACAGAATAGAACACAGAGAGGTTAAGTATAAGCAACTTTTAATCTCTAAGGAAGGATCCCAGGTCGATATCAATGTTCAGACCTTGTGGTTGGTGCAAGTGCTTTTAAAGCATATATCCAATAGGTCTCTTGCCTTGAGATTTTAATTACCTGATTTCCTCCCCTCCAATTTGGTCTAATTTTTTCAATGCCAAAAAATTGTACACCCCGTGGGTCTTGGGAGTGAAAATCTTTAAAATGTTTAGAAACACTATGTTGCACGAACCCCTTCTCTATGTTCCTAATATGTTCTGCGATCCGTATTTTTTATTTCCTTGTGGTTCTTTCAATGTACTGTTTTTTGCATGGACATTGCAACAAATAAACTATAAAACTTGAATTACAGTCTTAGATCATGTATGTCATAATTCACTTTTGTTATTTCAGCCTGTACTGTTTTAAAACTTTTTGTGAGTTTGGATGTAGTTTACAACCTTTGCAAGTTTGGCATTTAAAGAAACCATTAGTTACAGTTATAGGTCTGATTCCTTCCTTTTTCAAACAACTCGGTGCTAATCCTTGTTTTAGACTCGTTGCTTATGTAAAGATTATTTCTGGGTTGGAAGGGAGGATTTGTTGAAGGATTGGATCCTTATGTAGGATCCCCCAATGCTTATACATTATTTTTCTTATTTCTCCTGCTGAACTTGTGTATTTTGTGATAAATGGCACAGAAATCTTCCCTTCCTCCCCTCTTTGGTTCCTATTTCCTTTTGCTTTGTATTGGATCAGATCTTTATGGTCCATCTTTAGAGCTTTATTATAAGCTTCTTCTACTATCTCCTTTTTGTAATGTCTTTCCTCAAATTTCCCCATCAATTCATGCGCTTGTTCTTTGAAAACAATTTATTGTGTACAATTGCGCCTTAATCTCTGCATTTGGCCCAAAGGGATATTGTTAATCCATTTCTCTAAGTGTCCACTATCTCCTAATAGGAAATTGTTAGTGTTCACTTTTTTGATAAAGGTCTTTGTCTCTAAATGACCCTCCTCCACATAAATGAGTAGGTCTAAGAATTCAACTTTTTCTTTGCTAAACGTATGTGTAAATGTTAAATTAAATGGATTGATGTTAAGTCTATTCAGGAATATTTCAAGGTCCACACTGCCCTCCCAAATTAGGAGGACATCATCTATATAGCGATACCAGGATACCAGGTTTGCGCCAAACTCGTGGTCGGACCAAATAAATTGATCCTCCCACATGCCCATAAAAATGTTTGCCTAGTTTGGCGCAAACCTGGTACCCATCGCAGTTCCTCTTATTTGTAGGTAATACTGCTCGTCATACCAAAAATAATTATGTGTTAAAATGTGCTCAATACAGTCAACAATAAATTTCACTTGTTCTGAATCTAAATCATCATTTTTTGACAAGTTCTCTCGGACAGCAGTACATCCCTGTGTATGGTCAATTACCGTATACAGAGAACACACATCGCAAGTGACAAGGATATAGCTCTCTTTCCACTCAACATCTCTCAGGATATTTAGTACTTGGATAATATCCTTTATGTATGATTTCAATTTTTTGACCGGCTCTTTTAGGAACCTGTCTATATATATCCCGTGAGATTTGCAGTGAGTGCCTTAATCCCTGACACAATTGGACGTCCTGGGGGGTGGGTGGCATCCTTATGAATTTTTGGCAGATAATAGAAAATGGGAATCCTTGGTGACTCCACATTTAAGAATTCCCACTCATCTTTATTAAGAATGCCATCTTTATAACCTCTATTCAGCAATTCTAATAGATCTTTTTGGAATTGATATTTACTGTATTTTTCCCTAAAACTTTTAAACTACTGTATGTAATAATTGGCTGATGTCAAATACCTGAGCCAGCATGGGACTACTCGGAAGAAGTCTGTCTTCATCACATGGCAAGAACATACACAACATCAATCAAGGACTATGGTCCAAATTGATCTGCTTAATGTTAAACAATAAAAGTATGCCAAAAAAGTTTATATTGTTGTAGCCCTGTTTCCCTATGAACAGGAAACTACCCAATGCTGCGCTTATACCTGTTGGCTACTGGAGCCTGAGCCTCTGCCACGGAGAGCCTGGGGTGTGTACTTACTCTGGTGCAGTGCCTCCACCTGTGAGGGATCCTAGCAGTGTAGAAGCAGCCCCTCACAGGACACAATAATAACCACCCACACAATGCAAAATAACATAACCTTTACTGTACACTAGTAATGATGTGAAGGAGTATTCTCCTTTAAGAACTAGAGATATGTGGACGCGAACACTATACAACTTGCAGGGATTACTCTCCTGAAGTACCACCCACCACTGTGTCCCACACCATGTCCAGAGAAGTGTGTATCGCACACAGAGTCCCAGAGAGTTCCACAGTATGCAAAGTCCCTTGGTCACTAGTCCAACAGTGTCCCCACAGAACCCACCCTTATAGGCGTGATCAGTGCCTGGGTATAGAGCGGTATGTTGGTGTACTTATATTATACAATACCTGCCCAGTGCAATGGCACCTGGGCCTATAAATATCTTCAAAAAGGATCCGATGATTTCCTGCGTGCCGTCCTGGCTTCACCAGCGTGATGCACGTGCGCCAGACTGTGCGTCAGAGGCGATCCCACTCTGTAGATAGTGTCTTTAAGGAGTGCAGCGTCCGCTGAATCCCTAACTATCACTATATAACATTAAGGGGCAGGGTCCCTGACCTAGGGCCTGTCCCTGTATCACAACAAACTAGATACTGTATGTCTCAGGGCCTGTCTTGGGCCTAATGGGTTGTATTCTGGCCTAGTGTAGAGGCTTACTTGCCCTCCACACGGACCCTCCGTCCGTTACCTCTCTCCCCCTCACTCTGCCTGCGTGCTGCCTGTGACACGCTTCCTTATCCTGCCTGCAGCAAAGCTTTAGCTCCTATTGGTTCCCTGGCGTCAGGTGGGACACTCCTAAGGCTCATGGGAGTTGTAGTCTCCTCCAAGAATCCTACCTGATTGGTTGCCCTTCGCGCGCTTTTACACTGCCTGTGCGCAACCTAGAATGGCCGCTGCCGCTGCTATGCGCATGTGCGAACCTCCCAATATGGCGCCGCTCTCTCCCTGCAATTACCGGAGCTCCCGACACGCGTGCACGCCTCAGCAACCGCCCGCACCCTCCTGCAGCAACCGGAGGTAACGCAGCAGGGACATAACCTCCAAGGGGGCTAACTGGCTACTATAGTTAACTATTAGCTATTTATTTGTGCTTATTATGAAAAGTATTGATGACATGTTACGTACTACAGCTTGTGATACAAAGTAACAGCTATTGTCCTGGAACAAGATTTATATTTTTGTTCAACCCCCCTCTTTTTGCAGCTCAGTCAGTTGCTGTCTCTTTAGTTCAGCTGCCTGACATTTCTTCTGTCCCAGCAGCTAGCTGCATGTGAAAGGCAACATTTTGATACACATGTTATTTACACAGCCCTTGTCAGTGAGTTGCTATAGCAACCTCTGAGATTTTTTTCAGAATGGGCTATTCTGCCCTCCCCCTTGTCTTGCTGACAATTAGTCTGTCCCTAGACTATTCCTGTTACCCAGATTCCCCCACACCTCCTTTTCACCCTGGACTCTGAGTGAGTACCTGCCTGCTATTAGCCCCAGCAAGGCCTTTGTGTTTTTACACTGCCTTATCTTGATACATTGCACTTCAGACAGAGAAGCACTTTCTACCCACACTACATCTGCAAGTACCTTTCTTCCTGTGATTTCCCCTCAATTAAACTAAGAAAGACAAAAGGACTTGTTGTGCTTTGGAAGAGGGAAGGCATAAGTTAAGCTAACTGGAATTATTCATACATCACACGTGACCCTGTTTCCAGGATAGCTATGTGGTTCCATCCTCCCTGTCTGTCCTGCATCTCTTTTCTCTTCATTTCTATCTTCCTGCGTCTGTCTTTGTTTTAGTCAATCTTGTAAATCATTTTTTAATTTTTTTTTGTTTGTCCTTATGTGCTGAATGAAGTGATTTCTGATTGATTTTCATTGCTGAGTTAAGCTTTTTTTTTTTGGAAGTTATTGTAAACATCTTCATTTGTTTGCTGACTTAACATTATAAAGATGTGGACATGTATTATTCATATACTTTAATGGAACTGCTATGTAACTAAATAAACTTAATTTGCTACCCCGGACTTTTCTTGTGCAATGATCAATACACATTGAAATATCCACACACCGTTCAATGTTAACATTTTCATGTGAATTCTCCTGTAACATAAGACAATGGAAACATTATTATATACCAGAAATATGTATTTTTATTTAAATATAGATGTTACCAAATTATATTTGCGCCTGCCTGCCACCTCCTGGTGTCTTATTGTTTGTGGGGGTGGTTGACTTGGATGTGGTGTGGGCTGGCTTTGTTTATAAATTTGAGGAAGTTGACGGTGTGGAGGTTTCTGTAGGGGTTGTTGCTGTCCCACTCAGGTACCCCCTGTACCCTTCCAGAAGGGGGGCATGGTATGGGAGGCAGGGGAAAGGCCCAGAGAGGAGGGTGTATAGGGTTAAGTTAGGGGGGGTATAAGAGTAAAGTGGAGGAAGTACTCACCCTCTGTTCCTGATTGTGGCACGAGGATCCCGCCCTCCCACGCTTTGTTTGGAGTTTGTTTAAAAAAATATTACTGTTTGTATATGTTATGCGGTAACAAGTTTTAGGTTAGAGAAAAAAGTGTTGAGCAAAGTGGTTTATGTTGAAGAATGACACTGTGTGTGTATATACAGCTGTTGTTTATTTGTCACAGCTGGCGGTGGCGTAGTGTTCAGATTGCATATGGTAAGGATGGATCAGTGATTCAGTTTAAGTAAGGTGGGGAAGGTGTTGCTGGGCTCCGGGTAATGTGGCCGGTCTGGTGATGTCCTTCCGATATGGCTGGTGGTATGGGTGCAATCTGACACTGCTGGTATTTTTGCGTATGTTGTCTAATTAAAGCTGTGGCCATTTTTACCCCAATTGTGGAGCCTGTGTCTTATATTTGGGGATTGTAAGGCACTGAGGTTTTAACGCGAGGACTCCTGACACCCCGGCCCTCCCTTAATATACTGCACATATCAGCCAATGTAGTGGCGATTTTGTCTTATGCGGTGGCCTTTGTTTCTTGTACATTGAGCTGTCTCTCTTGTACAGTGAGCAGTTTCTTCTGATCTTCAACAATCTCAATGAGGCTGGAATGGGTTACCTTCAGCTGCCTTTCAATAGATTGTAAGTCGAGACGCTCTCCTCTTTTTATAACCATTCTTTCATGATGGTATTGTTTTTGTGACTCAAACTCTATAGGAGACAAGTGCAGAGGTATTACAAGGGAGACGTGTTTAAGGGGAAATAAACGTTTGCCTTTATTAAGGCCGTGGCTTTTAACAGTACAGCTTTACATCAGCATGTAAAACAAATCAAACAGGCCTATACGTTTGTAAGGGCTAACTCATACTTCCAAGTCCCTATCTGCAGACCCGGGAGGAAAGGCATCTTACCAACCTCTGACCCAAAGTTCAAAGAGGTACCCATAAGCAGAGGCTCTTTACATCTGTATGGGTCAGGGTTGGTGTTCATGGGGTGTACCCTCTAGTGGGTTTCAGGGTCTGCTGCATCCAGGAAAAGAGGGTCTGGTTTCCTGGTATCTCTATGGCAGCACAGTCCTGTGCTAGAGAATTCAGTCAGTGATAGGGAACCCCTTGCAATTTGAGCAGCACACTTTTGAACCCGTTGAGCCAAGTGGTGACTGGGTAATTGACTCTAGCTGAAATTAGCAAAAAAAGGGAAAAAGACAGTGGCGCTCCCTAAAATGAATCTTTTTGGAGCCCCTAAGGTGGCGTGAATAGGGGAATGCTGCAAGGCTCAGAGTGACAGGAGGTACTACTGGCCCTGGTGATACTGCAGCTCAATCAGAATAGGATCTATCCCTGATCCTTGGTATGTTAGCGAAAAGAGTGGAGATGAGCGCATGTGAGAGGCATGAATGAATAAATAAATAAATATACAATAGGTGGGGGATGATAATACTATAGATACTCACACGGGCATATGTGAGCAGGATCCCTCAGCGTTGTCTTTGATGTTCTTAATCTGGTCACAAAGTGAGGTCATCTGCTGAAGTAGTCGCTGTCTTGCGTTGATCTCTTGCTGGTGGTTTCTAATACCCGTGTGTTCTGGCTCATATGAGCCGTAGTGAACATACAAGGGACACACACAGAAGGGATCACAGGGTGAGTGAACACATGCGGTTCGAACACCCTGGGGTGTCAGAGAGGATAAATAAATGGATACACTCACATGGGCTTGTGAGAGTGATGACAGTTAGGGCAACTGTTTGCAGCGTGTGGTCCACTGTGGATGGTGACTTTTATCTGTGGTCTGGTTGTCTTGCAGTGGAGCAAACACACACAAACACATAAAAACCCAAAATGATTGGAAGAAGAATGTGGCTACATTTGGGTGTGGATGAGTGATATAAGATAAAAAATAAAATTGACTCACACAGGCTTGTGTGAGTGGAGGTGATGAGGGCAGGGGTTAACAGCGTAGGATCCGCTGTACTTGCTGTATCTGCAGTCACGCAGTTTGCACTCGATGTGATAATCAGGCAATCTCTGAGTGCTGCTCTCTTTGCTGTTCTGCTGAAAAGAGAGCAGCACTCAGAGATTGCCTGATTATCACATCCATCGCGTCTGTCGGTGCGTCTGACGTCACCCCTGCTGTGGAGATAACTAGGTACGGATCGCCTGTGTTGCCAAACTTCACTCTACGCGTTTCGCCCAGTAGAACTGTTCCGGCTTTGTCAGGAGTGTACTATTACCACTGTCATGCCCTGTATATATAGCCCCTCTAATTAATACTTTATTGACACGGACCTTGCAATCTAAGCTAACATACAGCTCATAGGGTGAACATAAAAAACATACATAATGTCCAAAATATCATGACAAAAGTGCAATATTCAAACAGCAACATGATACACAGAATTTCTAATACAGGCTCAATGTGTGAAACGTCATCCATATTTTTCAATTTGTATTGCAAATTGCATATCACTTCTTCCGATGAGAGTGATACCTCATGTAATATGATATCCAATAGAATAACCTCATATTTTCCTAAGGGGGAGTGAGAGGATTATTGCATATTCGTATAACATTAACTGGATAGAGAAACTTTGTCACACAGTAAGATATGGCAGTGGCTACAATTGATACTAGTGTTAACCAAAATATAATTTTACTTAAGATTATTATTAACCAAGAAAGTCATATTGTGACTTTATATAGGGTCCTAATGGTGCAGTTTATTTAGTCTATTTTTCCACAAGTATTATAATTCTAGGGCACCATGATCACATTTCTTCAATGATTGTATATTAACACTCCCACTCAAAGAGGTGAGATAACTTGGGAGCATATACCTCCTATGGAGGTATAGTATCTCATTCTACTTTATTTGATGAATACCACTTTATTATGCAACATTCTTGAGGCCTAGTGTCGACGGGGCAGGTGTATAGATCTAATAGATTTTAAAATTAAAATGTAAAATATGAGATTTAGATTATTATATAAAAAAAACAAAAGATGGATATTAAAAAATACGTTAAACAAAATACATAAATGGATGACGTGTCACATGCAGATGTGGAGGGGATAGCATACTGTACATGTATCATTAACAATACACTGCGAAAAACACATCCTAATCTATTATTTCAAGTGGCTACTACGTACAAGGGGACGTCCCAGATAGCTAAGGCAGACCGGTGGGTGTTACACTGGTGTACCCAAATTATGGATCTTAATAGACACACACAATTCAACATTAGATATAAAGTGGATGACATTAAATCCTATGTCTTATCTAAAACCCCAATAACTATTAAAGGTTAGATATCATGGAGGATGCAAAAAAAAAAAAAACAAGGCAGGGAAAGGAGAAAAGAGACATGGTTATAGAATTCGATCTATATATATGCAGTAGTTCAGAAACGGCACAAGGTCGATTTCTAAATTAAGTCCCCTGGGAGTGAGGGTCTTCAAACGGTGAATCCAAAACACCTCTCGCTTCAATAATTCTGAACACCTATCTCCCCCCCTCCAGTGCTGTTGCACATGTTCGATTGCTTTAAACTTTGACCAGTTGGATCCCCATTATGAAATTCCAAAAAGTGGTTTGGTATACTATGATTGGTCAGTTTCCTCTTTATGCTACTAAGGTGTTCAATGATCCTTGTTCTCACCGGTCTAATAGTTTTGCCTACATATTGCAACTTGCAGGAACATTCCAGTAAGTAAACTACATGGTCTGTCCTGCAAGTTATGAATGTTTTCACATTGAAAATTTCACCTGTAACATTCGAACAGAAATTTCTTTGATTAGGGGATTTAAATTGACAGGCCCTACAGTTCTTGCAAGCAAAAAAAACTTTGCTGTTATTTTGCCAGCTGTTCTCTTTCGGCTTTATTTCTTTCAATGTACTAGGGGCAAGTTTATTTTTTAGATTGCTAGCCTTTCTAAATATTACATTCGGTCTTCCTGGAATGCTGTTATCTAAAACCGGGTCATTCTTAAGAATGTCCCAGTGTTTTGTCAGAATGCTCCTAATTTTCCCTGCCTCCCCGTTATATCCTGTTAAAAATACAAAAGCAAACTTCCTGTTGATCGTGTTGTTCTTCTGTTTGGGTTTTAGTATATCACTTCTCACCAGTTTTTCTACCTTATCCATAGCTATATCTATTACTTTTTTCTTATAGGTTTTCTCCAGGAATCTTTGTTGAATTTTCCCTGCTTGAATCTTGAACTGTTCCTTGTCTGTACAGTTCCTCCTTATCCAGGTAAATTGACTGGATGTAACATTGTCCACCCACCTCGGTAGGTGGCAGCTATTCCTTAAGATAAAGTTGTTTTTATCAATGTCTTTGAAATAGGTTTTTGTTTTTATTGTGTTATTTTCTATATATATTGTTAGATCAAGAAAATTGATCTTTTTGTAATCCCACTCACTTGTAAATTTAAAATCATATGTATTCTTATTCATAGTGTTCAAAGAGCTTACTAGGTTTTCCTCCCCAACCCTCCACACAAAAAAACACGTCATCAATGAACCGACGATAGAGGACAAGGTTCTTGCCGAGCTCACCTCCTAACCAGATGTTATCCTTTTCCCAATCTGCCATAAACAGATTGGCGTAGCTCGGCGCGAACTTCGTCCCATCGCTGTTCCACACTTCTAGAAATAAAATGTATCTCCATACCAGAAATAATTATGACTGAGTATAAACTTCATACTGTCAATTATAAAATCATCCTGTAACTCGAGTAAGTCCACATCTCCCTGCAAGACCTGCCTCACCGCCGCACATCCCTTCGTATGTTGGATGGTTGTATAAAGGGACATAATGTCACACGTTACTAATATATAGTGCTCCTCCCATTTTACATTATTTAAAATATTGAGTATGTCTGAAGTGTCCCTTAGATATGCTTTTTGCTGTACAACATATTTCTGCAGGAATACATCAATATACATTGAAATATTTGCTGTGAGTGAGTCAATCCCCAAGACAATAGGTCTGCCTGGGGGATTGACTACACTCATGAACTTTCGGGAGAAAATAGAATATTGGCAGTTTTGGTTTATCTGTATAAAGAAAATCAATTTATTTTTCATCAAGTATCCCTGTTTCTTTTCCTCTGTCCAAGAGACACTTCAGCTCTTGTGTATTTTTTAGTGGGGTTCGACAGGAGAGGGACATGTGTCTCAGAGTCCCCAAGTAGTCGGAGTGCCTCCCTCTCATAGTCCACTCGGTCCATTAGAACCACCCCCCCCCCCCCTTTGTCGGCCTTTTTAATAACCAAATCATTATTCGAAAAACAGGAACGGTAGCGCTAAATTTCAATGGTGCTAATAAATTCTAATTGGAAAATATCGGCTGCCTGTGATATAACACTGACCCCCCGGTCAGAGAAACAACATGTGACACAAATATATATCTATGGCGCCCCACACATAACCCCAAAAATAAAAGGATATATACAACCCGGATCAGATGCTAAATCAGGTGTGGGGATGTGCTCCAAACGAAGACGATATCATGTAATTGGAAACAAAATAAAAACACATATAGCGTAATATTGTAAAACAATGGGCACTGAGTCAATACTGTGAACCAATTAAAACACAAAATATAAATAAACAAATTAAAACAAATTAAAACAAAGAGCTTGGAGAAAACAACAGGTAATTAAAACATATTTAATACACAATTAATACACAATTAATGTTAAACAACATATTAGGACATAACCATAATTTAGACAGAAATTAGGTCTGCTAGAGAAACTGCTGCTGTAGCTGAAGTGACCGCTTACCAGACGTGAGATAATGTTGAGCAGTGGATAAGTCAGAGAGTATCCCCTCTCGTGTGCGTGAACCAGCTCGTGGCGTCTCCTCTGTGTTGCGGTTGCAGTACCCCTCGATTCTCCCTCCTGTGTTGTTCGCCTCCTGGTCATGCAGTCTCAGACTTCGGTGCGCAGTCAGCTCAGTTTACTTCCGAAACGCGTAGGGTGGGTATCTGCTGCTCCTGCTGCCTACTCTGGTGACCATTACCAACTGAACCACATCGTGCATGCTGTTTGAAAGTCAGAACGCGGCGAATCTGCCGCTATTGTTGAGATCCTTGGCGAGATCCCCGTTTGGCGAATCTGTGGAGGCAGTTCCCCCTGCTCCTGAGCTGGCTGTACACCGAGGCGGTTCCCCCTGCTCCTGAGCTGGCTGTACACCGAGGCGGTTCCCCCTGCTCCCGAGCTGGCTGTACACCGAGGCGGTTCCCCCTGCTCCTGAACTGGCTGTACACCGAAGTCTGAGACTGCATGACCGAGAGGCGAACAACACAGGAGGGAGAATCGAGGGGTACTGCAGCCGCAACACAGAGGAGACGCCACGAGCTGGTTCACGCACACGAGAGGGGATACTCTCTGACTTATCCACTGCTCAACATTATCTCACGTCTGGTAAGCGGTCACTTCAGCTACAGCAGCAGTTTCTCTAGCAGACCTAATTTCTGTCTAAATTATGGTTATGTCCTAATATGTTGTTTAACATTAATTGTGTATTAATTGTGTATTAAATATGTTTTAATTACCTGTTGTTTTCTCCCAGCTCTTTGTTTTAATTTGTTTTAATTTGTTTATTTATATTTTGTGTTTTAATTGGTTCACAGTATTGACTCAGTGCCCATTGTTTTACAATATTACGCTATATATGTTTTTATTTTGTTTCCAATTACATGATATCGTCTTCGTTTGGAGCACATCCCTACACCTGATCCAGCATCTGATCCGGGTTGTATATATCCTTTTATTTTTGGGGTTATGTGCGGGGCGCCATAGATATATATCTATATATATCTATATCTCAATAAATCATTATTGTCTATTAGTTCTTTTAAAGCATCTTTTTCACTCTTGGTTAGATTTTCCATCTTTTTTGATTGGCTTTTTACCAGGCCTTCAAAATCCTTAGTAATCATTTGGAAGAAAACCTCCAAATGATTACCTGTGGCAAAATGGGGGAAGAAGGTGGTCTTTAATTTGAGTCCTGTATGGACAAATTTCCTTTCTTGTTCCACCACTGGTGGTGTCTCTCTATTAAGAATCGGTTCTAAATTTCTCCTCAAGAAATATCTCTTCACTGTAAGTTTCCCCAAAAAGCGGTTCGCATCAATATACAAATCAAAGTTACTATGCCCTCTCATGGGCGCAAAGGATAATCCTTTCACTGTAACACTTTTCTGCGATTCGGACAAAACAGTTTTACTGAGATTAAAAATATTCTCTGTAATTATCTTGTGCTCCTCTTTGATTCCCTTCCTTTTTCTTCTACCCCTCTTTCCTCTGAGAGGCTTCCTCTTTTTGAGCTGCCATTTGACCCCTTCTCTACTAGTGGGGGATAACAATTTTTCATGTCCCACAAAGTGGAAGGGCCCTCCGCCCCTAAAAAAAACCCTCTAATCTTTCTTGATTATCCACCCGGTTTCTTTCTTTTTTATCCTTTCTCTCGCTAAAATCTTGGGAGTGGTTTATATTTTTCTGTTTACGTGTCCTCTCCTCCTCTCGTTTGTCTTTTCTAAGTTGATTAATGGGAGCGTAGTTAGCTCTATCCCTACTTCTAATCTGGTGATTCCCTCTATCCTCAGAATCCTTATGGCGCTGATCTTGTCCCTCTCTCTCAGATGTGCCTGCATAGTTTGTATTCTCTTTTCTTTTATGATCATTATGATTATCTCTATATGTATTCCTTCTGTGTTCATAGTTCTGAGTTCTTTTCTGCGTCCTGTTTTTATTCCAATTCCTCTGTTCACCCCTCAGGTTCTTCCTCATCTCTCCTTAGTTTTTTTAAATTTTATATTATTAGTTTCTCTCACTAGCGTATCTAATTTCTTTTGTAATAAAATATCTTTCTCCCTAAATTCATTTGTGTTCTCTAATGGAGTGTCTCTCCTCAATCGTGTTTATTTCCTCATCCAACTCTCTCAAATGTGCCTTTTGTTTATTAATAATTAAGTCAATGAGTCCCTGGGAGCACTTATCTAGCACATCATTCCAACTTATTAAAAACTCCTCATCCTCCAAGTCGAATGAGGGTTTTTTGAGGATTCTCAGTCCTCTTGGTATTTTACCACAGTTCTTATATTGTTCTAAGAAAATGACATCTAGCCATGTTTTGGTGGCTTTAACCATCAATTGTGCAAGCTTAGCAAATTCATTTGCGATAATACTTTCTACATTATCATCAGCTATTCCTTCCTCCTCATCAGGTGTCGTATCAAAGTTGACATTTCTCAAAAGTCTTTTTGAAAAAAACATTTGAGCAAACCCCAGTGGTTTCCATGACTTAAAGCGTGCAGCCCAATCACCAGAAAACAACTATAGTGAGTGCGACGGTGATAAAAGAGGCGTGAACACCATTAGGTGAATAATAGCAATAAAGTGTCAAGCTAAATAATACAATACATAGGAACTAATCCAATAGTGACAAATAAAGTGAAATATAAAGTTTAAAATCCTAATATTCTATTGGATATCATATTTCATGAGGTATCATTCTCATCGGAAGAAGTGATATGCAATTTGCAATACAAATTGAAAAATATGGATGACGTTTCACACATTGAGCCTGTATTAGAAATTCTATGTATCATGTTGCTGTTTGAATATTGCACTTTTGTCATGGTATTTTGGACATTATGTATGTTTTTTATGTTCACCCCATGAGCTGTATGTTAGCTTAGATTGCAAGGTCCGTGTCAATAAAGTATTAATTAGAGGGGGTATATATACAGGGCATGACAGTGGTAATAGTACACTCCTGACAAAGCCGGAACAGTTCTACTGGGTGAAATGCGTAGAGTGAAGTTTGTCCACACAGGCAATCCGTACCCAGTTATCTCCACAGCAGGGGTGACGTCAGACGCACCGACAGACGCGATGGAGCTATGAGGGTGTCCCCACAAAGACTCCACGGACAGCGGGAGGCATCCGATTGAACGGAGGCTGTGAGAGACATTGCGGTGCGGTGACCCTGTTATCCACTATTGAGTGGTATATGCCTCAATATTATGCACAATTGTGAGTGCGCATTTCATATTTTAAACATAAAGATTTAATTTACTTAATTGATCTGCACTATGTAGTGACGAAGTTGAGACATTAGGGGGTCTGGCATAACAACATAACAGCATTTAGGATGAAGCCATTTTGTGTGAATATTTCAATCCGCCATCTTGTCTTGTCTTTGTGAGTCTAATTTCTGTGTTTCATTTCTGTATAAACAAATGTGTGAAGCAGAGAAAGGAATGTTTTCGCTCTTATTGACTCTTCCTCATCCAATCAGCTTCAAATTGAAAGTGTAAACAGGCTAAAAGTTATGAGAACCCATGAGATAAGTTTAGATTCTTGCAGTAGAATTTATTCTCATAACATATTGCTAGGCGACAGAATAGGCACATCCCATTTAACCCCAGAATGGTTTCTAGCTGACAGGTAGTTATACAATATTGTTATGTATTACAAAATGACATCAACTTTAATATTGTTATGTATTACAAAATGAGGTAATGTTTAGTGACGTGCAAGCCCCCCCATAAAGGGGTGGAGCTTTAGGATTTAGGGTATAAATATATGGCATATCGTGTTATTATTTAGAGAGCTTTTGTTTTGAAGCTGTCTCCGTTGTGCACTTGACTTGAATAAATTCACGTGTTATTCTGTTTCAAAATAACCTCACACTGTGTTTTTTATTTACGCTTTCCACAGATGGCGCATTCCGAAGTAGGGACTCAATATCATCGGAATCGAGCACCCGGATGAATCACTCCTCCATCACTCAAATCTGAGCTCACATATGAATCAAGGTAAGGCTACCTGCATTTTTTAGACAAACAGCCTGATTAAATTGTTTTGAGTGGTGCGTGGAGCTGATTTTTGAACGGTGTCTTATCTGATGTGACGAGTAAGAATCCCTAGCAGTTTCACGTGAATTTATTATTCTCTGTTCCTGTATTCATTTTAAAGTGTAAGAGTTGTTAAGAGTTGTTAGGAGCTAAGGTAAGAGTCCCGTTAAAGGTTTTGGTGTTTTGGTGATGAAAGTGAGTGTTTTTGTGCTTAAAGGGATTGTTTTCAGACCGTCCTGGGTTGTGATAAATATTTTTGTTGTCTGAGCAGGACGGGTCCCTGATTGTACATTTGCTCTGTTTTGTCATTTACTTACCAAGTGAGTTATTCATGGAGATCTGGTTAGAAAGTCTTATCTGTATCCATGTTATAAAAGTATAAGGTTTATCAGGACTGGGTTGGACCCGCTGAAGTGATTCAAGTTTTTCTTTGGTATAGTTATGGTGAGAAAATGTGATTGGGGAACAGTCTCGTGACAGGTCCTTATCTGCATATTTACACTATTCAGAACAATAACATGCCAAAAGAGTTGTACGTAATCAGCTTGCGTTGATTATTGTAACGCTAAATTGTACAGGTCAATTAACAGTTGATTGCTGTAGCCGAAGTATTGTACAGGTCAATTAAATTTGATTTCTGTAGCCGAAGAAGTATTGTACAGGTCAATTAAATTTGATTTCTGTAAAAGGGGAATAATGGGAAACCAAAAATTCTCAAAGGATTGTGTGTCTGCAGACGAAAATAATAAAGAATGAATACAGAGAACGAAAAGAGACAATATAAATATTTTGTTGGCCAGTGAATGGCACTGTTTTTGTTTGTACTATTATCAACTAATTGCGCAGATGTTTAAATGAAAGAGGGGTCTTTTTCTGTGGGATTGATAGGCTCAGGGAGCGCCGTCTCGTGTGTTTTTGAATCCCACAGGGAAACATACCTTACGTTAATATGGGTCAAAAGAATTATGTTGAGGGACAGAAGGGTCCCGCTGTATTAATTTTTACCATTGCCAGGACAGAAGTTAATATAATAACAAGTGAAAAAGAAAGTGAATAGGAAAGAAATAGCAAGTGAATTTGCCGATAGATAATTAAGGCATATGTGGTGTTGAGGAAGTAGATATTGAGGGTTATTTTTATGACAGGTTTATATGCAGAAATTGGGATACAATTAGAGACTGTGTGTATATTGTTTGGAAGGGACAGAAAGTGTTATAAGTGTAAAAAGGTAGGACATGTTGCCAGTAATTGCAGAGCAGCCCTAAGAGAGAGAGTAGAAGAAAAAGAATGGAATTGAAAAGATTTGTTCGTACTGGCCACACGAATAGGTCTTTTGAACCAGAAAATATTCTTTTTCCTTCTGTTCTAATGGCAACTAGAAAGAGAATAAAAGCAGGTTATTTATATGAGAAGCTGATTCGCTGTGTAGGAGAGAAGTTTGTGTCTATGTTCTTTGGGTGTCTGTATTGTGTGTAACCAGTAAAAACACATGGAATATTTTGTGTTTAAAAATATGGGTAAAAGCTCATAAGCATTGTTTGAAGTATATATTGTATTGTATGTTTTCATGTATAGAACGCCATTAATAGGCTCAGCGCTTCACAGGAGTGGTGCATGTAGTAATCATATAGTTATCAAATGGTAAAGGTAAGAGGTCATAGAATAAGTGATCCAGACATAAAAGTAAAAGTTGAGCAAAGAGAAGTCACTGCTCTGAGGAGCTTACAATCTACTTTGTAGGTAGGGAGAGCATACAGAAACAGTAGGACTTGATTAGAAGCCAGGAGAGGAATTTCAGGAGGGGAAACGCAGAATCAGAGTTTAAAGAGTAGAGTGATTCTCGCAGCAGCGTTTGGGATAGATAGTAGGGAAGACAGGTGAAAGTCAGGAAGCTGGGATAGCAGGGGATTACAGTAATCAAGAGGGGAGAGAATGAGGGTCTGAATCAGAGTTTTTAATAGTTGAGCAACAGAGGAACAGGTGTATCTTTGTGATATTGTGGAAGAAAAAGCGACAGTTATAGAAATGTTTTGAATGAAAGAGGAGAATATGAGAGAGGAGTTGGGAGTGACCCCTAAGCAGCGTGCTTGAGCTACTGGATGGAAGATTCAAGAGTAATGTGGAAGGAGATAATAGGGTCAGGTTTGGGAGGAAGTATGAGGAACTCTGTTTTTGCCATGTTAAATTTAAGGCGAAAGAGGGCCTTCCAGGATGAGATAACAGAGAGACATTCAGAAACTTAGGTTTGTATGGCAGGTGTAAGGTCAAGGGTTGAAAAGTAAATGAGGGTGTTGTCAGCATAGTGGTGATATTTAAACCTAAGAGATGTTATTAGGTCACCTAGAGAGAGTGTGTACAGAGAAAAGAGAAGAGTGTAGTCCACAGAGGCAAATGCTTCAGAGAGGTGGAGTAATAGGAGCAGAGTGTAATGACCTCTGTCTTGGGCAGCATATAGGTCATGAGTTATTTTAGTGAGAATTGTCTCCGTGGAGGGAGCAGTGCAGAAGTCAGATTGTAGAGGGTTAAGGAGAGAATGGGTGTGAGAAAATGGAGCAAACAGGAGAATGCAAGACAAGTTCAGTAGTTAGAAAGAGAGGTAGGGTCAAGCTTGCTATTTTTGAGTCATGGTATAACTATTACATGTTTGAAGGAGAATGGAAATGTAGCAGATTAGAGGGAGAAGACTAGATCAACAGTGATGGTGACACTCTTTTGAGACAGTGGAAAAAGAGTCAAGGAAAGCAGGTAGAGAGTTGGAAGCAAAGTAAGATAGGAGGAAGAAGAGGGAATGTTCTGGTGTATGGATTCAACCTCTTTCTTAAAAATAGTCAGCAAAAGTCCTGGGGTGAGATGAAGGAAGAATTTGTGTGGGGTAGACTTATGAGTGTTGATTAATGGAAAGAAATAGGTTTGTGTAGCTTGAGAAAGGACAGAATTGCAACAGGATAGCATAAATTTGTAGTGAATTAAATCAGTGAAACTATGAAAGTTCATACAGAAGGCATTAAAGAGAACTGAGTGGAGGGAGATAGCATGAGCGTGTGGCGTTATTTGTGTGTTAAGAAGTTATATGAACCTCAGCTATATAAAAGCCCGTTGGTTAATTTTTGAAAGGTCATATTTTTTATTTTTTTTGAGAGGCCATATTTTTATTTTTGAAAGGTCATATTTTTTATTTTTGAGAGGCCATATTTTTATTTTTGAGAGGCCATACATTTTTTCGGTTTTATTGCTGTGTAGAGAGCTCCATTTTTAACTTTGAGCTGAAGTTTCAATCCAGTAATTAATATTTAGAAGACGGAGAAACTGTTTTGTTATCTGTTTTGCACTTTCAAGGTCTTTTTTGGCGAAACGCCCGGGCTGGCAAATTGCCCAAGATAAACAAGCTCTGAAATTTTTCTCTGAGTGTCTTTAAAAAAAAAAATAATGCTGACCGTGTGCTCAGCACTGTGCAAAGAGATTATATAAAGCAAGACATTAGTGTGAAGTCTTATACAAAATCATTTGTCTATTAACTGAATATGTGATATATTTTATAACTTTTAACCATTTATTTTTCCATAGGTGTACAATTTTATTATAAGCAGTAGTTATTATTAAAATATTTGTAGAATGTTTTGCCAAAGTGGTGCATTGGACCATTTTTGGATATGTTCTAGGTATAGAGTTAAAGGACAGGTGATATATAGTGGCAAATACAGTTACATAAGTGAGCAGAGTATATATTATATGCAAGGCATTTCACATTTTAGCAGAATAGTTACAATGGAGTGTTTGGGTGGAGGCCTGACTGGAATTGGCTAGGGGTATTTGTCTTAGTATAGTAATTGTTTAATTGGGAGTGAACACATTTTTGTCCATGACTTTGGATAGTAGTGTATTGCAATGTATGACTTTATATATATAGCGTCAAAAATGTTCTCAGCACTTCATAAAGAATACAGTAGAGGGAATTATGATAGAATAGTAAGTGCAGCAAAATCAGACAATAGGAAAGGAAATCCCTGCCCTTAAGAGCTTACAATCTAAGGTTTAAGGGAAATTTACAGAGATAGCAGGTGAGGGAATAAGTGCTGTAGATGGCAGTGCTTGGCCACAATGGGTGTGGTAGGAGTGACTGTGTGTGAAATAATAGCCATGAGTGCAGGCTATTGGGATGTTTAATTTGTGGGGCAAGTTTTAAGGTTAGTTAGTATTTTATGAAAAGGTTGATACCATTTGCATCGGAGGAGATGATAGTGAGGCATGAATGAGAGCAAGTGTGTATTGGGAGAAGAGATATTGGTCTGTAGTTTGAGACAGTGTTTTTGTCCCCACTTTTGAAGATTGGGACAGCTCTGGTAGTTTTCCAGGTCTTAGGGATATGGCCTGTAGACAGGATAGAGTTGATTATGGAAGCAATTGGTTTGACAATGACTGAGGCCCAAAGCCTTAGGAACTTAGATTGTAGTACAGTAAAGTCCACATTAGCTGCTTAGTTTTTTTTTTTTTTTTTTTTTTTTTTTATAACTTCAAGTTTATTGGAAGATTTTCAATATAAATAGCATCGCAATACAAATAACACGAACATTCACAGTATTACATTCATGTACGATACTGCTACATTCTCCTTCTGGAGCCCTAAGTGTTCATGCGTTGAACATGATATCTCTATAACCAGTTGGGATATTTATGTATTTTAAACTTGGGGGGACAACACATAAAAAAGAAAAAAAAAAAAAAAAAAAAAAGGGTAAATTAAGGCGGGGGAGGGTGGGAAGGAGGGAAGGGGGGGGGCGTGGGCACGCTGCACTGCCATTTTCCCATAGGTGGCTGGTAGATGTACTCTACACGATTGTTTGCCGACTTCCAGGGCCACCCAAGGTGTTCACATGGCGTGTCCTCAACTAGGTCTCGTAGTCCGTTCCGCTTACTTTGTACGAGAATGCACTTGGAATAATCACTGCCATATCGTGGCTACCTCAACCCCTGGGATGTCTGTCTGTTCCAGCCAAGGCGTCCAGACTTTTATATATTTTTCGCCAGTGTCATTGACCAGACTCGTCAATTTCTCCATCTGGCATATGTACCATAATCGATTTCGAATTTTTGGGATATTTGGGATCTCTGGTTGTTTCCACATAGCTGCGATCTCGCACCTTGTTGCTGTTGCAAAATGTGCAACTAGTTTATTACCTGCTTTTGAAAGACCCTTCCATGGTCTGTTCAATAGGAACAGCCACGGATCAGGGGGAATTGCGAGGTCAAAAATCCTCCGGAGCCAATGTCTAATCTCATCCCACAGGTGTGAGATCCGAGGGCAAGACCACAGCATGTGTAACAAGTCCGCCGATTCTCCGCACTGTTTGGGACACAGCGGGGAGTATCCTGTGACAAACCTTGATAATTTTAGTGGGGTGAGATACCACCTCATCAATACTTTATATGCATTCTCCTTCAAAGTAGTGCATATGGAGCTCTTAGCAGTAGCCTCTAAAATAGCCGTCCATTCGTCCTCCTCCAGTTCCTCCCCTAAGTCTGTTTCCCATCCAATTTGGTACGTCAGTTTCTGTCGTTGCTGTGAGCTCCCAGAACCGACCACCTCTCTATAGATCTGCGATGTAAGTCCCTGCGTGTCTGTTTTCGTCAGACAGAGCTTTTCAAATGTGGTTAGTGGCGGGAAGGGGGAGTTTTTGGTGAAGAACGCTCTGGCCTGGAGGTAGCGGAAAAATTCGGAGTGTGGGACGTTTTTTTCAGATCGGATTTGTTCGAATGATTTAATTTTGTTCGGTATACCCTCCAGGTCCTTTAACCTAAGATATCCGTATCTTTTCCAAGGCCCTGCGGCATTTGCCACTAGTCCCGGTGCAAAGTCAGGGTTGCCCCATAAAGGGGCCATCCTAGAGCGCCTTGAGGTCAGGGTATGTTTATATTTCGTGGTCTCCCATACCGACAGTGAGTTGGCCACCGAGGAGAGCGGCCGTTCAGCCCATTTAATAGCTGTTTTGGGTAACCAGAGCAAATTCTCTATCTCTAATGGGGCACAAGCCCTCTTTTCCAGATCCACCCATCTTTTCAGATCAGGGTTGGTCTGCCATTGTGTGAGTTGACACAATTGCGCCGCTTTGTAATAAGAGACCAGGCAAGGTACCGCTAGGCCTCCTGTCCGCGTGGTTTTTCTCATAATTGTCTTATTTACTCTCGGTTTTTTCCCTCCCCAGATAAATTCGGAGATATCAGACTGAAGTGAGAGTATATCCTTCAGTCTAAGTGGCACTGGTAGAGTCTGAAACAAATATAGGATACGGGGGAGGAGATTCATCTTTACACTATGTATCCTACCTATCCAGGAGATCTTGTAGGGCATCCATTTTTTAAAATCTGCTTTTAGTGTCTTGATTAGCTTGGGGTAATTAGCCTCATAGATGTCCCTGTAATTTTTGGTGATGTAGACCCCTAGGTATTTAATATGTTTTGGTTGCCAATTGAAATTAAAGTTCAGACTCAGTAGCTTTTCAGTTTCCTTTGGGAGGCTAATAGTTAGGGCCTCTGATTTGGTTTGGTTGATTTTGAATCCTGATATTCTATTAAATTTATCTAACAGGTCAAATAGGTTCGGCAGGGAGGTTAGAGGCTTGGAGATCAGCAGCAGTATATCGTCTGCATACAGGGCAACCTTATGTGATTGTGAATGCACCGTAATCCCTGAAATATCCGGGTTGTTACGGATTTGCGCAGCCAAAGGTTCCATACATAGGGCGAATAACAGGGGGGATAACGGGCACCCCTGTCGTGTGCCGCTTTTAATTTGAAATAGATTAGAGGGGAAACCCTGATGTATGACCTTGGCTGCGGGGCCCGAGTATAGCGACATTATCGCACCACTCACCCTTTCCCCAAAGCCGAATGCCCCAAGCGTCTGTTTTAAGTATGGCCAGTCTATCCTGTCGAACGCTTTTTCGGCATCCAGACTCAACATCATAATGTTTAATTTCTGATTAGTGGCTATTTCTAGCAGATCAATGATGCGTCGGGTGTTGTCCGCAGCTTGTCTACCCATTATAAAGCCGACTTGATCTGGATGTATGAGTCTGGGCAGGATGAGACATAATCTATTGGCCAGTAGTTTGGCATATATTTTGACATCTGTATTAATTAGGGAAATTGGTCTATAACTTTTACAGTCCTGCGGATCTTTCCCAGGTTTATAAATAACTGAGATTGATGCCTGAAGCATCTGCTCCGGGAACGGGGCTCCTGCTAAAACAGCATTATACATTCGTAGCAGCCATGGGGCTAGGTTCTCAGCGAACACCTTATAATACTGCCCCGAAAACCCATCTGGCCCCGGGGCCTTGGAGGGTTTGAGGTCGGTGATGACCTGGGTAAGTTCCTCTAATGTAAAATCAGCCTCTAACCCCTCCCTGTCCTGCGCGCTCAGCCCTGTTAGGTTGGACCGTGCTAGAAAATCTTCCATGGCCCTTGCCGTTTTGTGATTATGTGCCACTTTCTCTCCATTATATAAATTTTCATAGAATGCTTTAAATTCCTCGACTATGCTTTTTGGGTTGGATGTGGAGGAGCCGTCTTTCAGACGTATCGCCTGTATGTTATAATTAGGCTGTCTAGTGTTTAGTTTGCGCGCTAGCATGGTATCCGGCCTGTTCGCCTTTTCGTAAAATTTCCTCTGTGACCAACTCATAGACTTATCAGCCTGGGAGACCATTAGTAGATTTAGTGCGATTTTGGTGTTCTTTAACTCCAATAGGACCCCTGGATCTTGTGTCAGTTTGTGTCTTGATGTGAGGGAACTTAATTTGGATTGGAGGACTGCTATCCTCTTATTACGCTCTCTCTTTCTACGGGCTGCGATGCTAATTAATGTGCCTCTTATGGTTGCCTTATGGGCCTCCCAGAGGGTGAGGTCGCTGCTCACCGAACCATAGTTGGTCGTGAAGAATTGATCTATCTCCTCTCCGACTGAGTCGCATATATCTGGGATCTTGAGTAGAGACTCGTTTAACTTCCAATTTGCACCGGGTCTATCAGGGCGAATTTGGTTGCACCTCAGCTCTATAGGCGCATGGTCTGACCATGAAATATCATGGATCGAAGCCTGAGCGACCAAGGGGACCAGTCTACTAGAAATGAAGAAGTAGTCGATTCTGCTGTAAACGTCGTGGGGGTGGGAGTAAAAAGTATAGTTTTTTTCTGTGGGGTGGAGTTCTCTCCAGATATCTACCAGCTGGGTTTTTTTGAGACCTGCTTTTAGGGTGTCGATTACTTTCTTACGACAGTTTCTAGCGATTCCCGATCTGTCTAGCTTCGGGTTCAGGGTAAGGTTGAAGTCTCCCGATAGTATTATCTGGCCTTTGGCTACCTGCGTGAGTTTCTGGAAAAAATCCTTAAGAAATTCGTGGCCTTGTTCACCCGGGGCATACACCGATGCTATTGTCAGTGGCTGTTCTTGTACTGATCCCACCACTATTAAGTATCTGCCTTCACTGTCCCTCCTAATCGTGTCAAGAGTGAATGGAACCCTATTGTGAAAGAGAACTCCGACCCCTCTTTTTTTTTCTGTAGCGGACGCTAAGTAGAATTGTGAGAATTGTCTATCTAGGAATTTGGGGACACTGGTACGGCTAAAATGAGTTTCCTGTATTAGGAGGATGTCCGCCTGTTTTGCCTTAAGATCCGTAAAGGCGACCTTTCTTTTCCTAGGGTTGTTAAATCCCTTTACGTTTATAGATACAAAATTCAGCGCCATATAGTTAGGTTAGTGTCTGGGATCTGCTTAGAGATGTTATGGTTCTGAGGTGGTCCCGACCTGGGCCTCCTAGTGTCGTCAGTGTGACCTGAGATAAGTATATGCCACTGGGTTGGCCTTTCCCTGCTCTGATGGTAGGCCCGTATCCCCCAGGAAGGGAGAGGGAGGGAGGAGGAGGGGGAGGGGAGGGGGAAAAACTGAGTAAATAAAAAGAAAAAGGGAAGAGCCTTGTCTGGGCTGATCCAGAGTCGACTCTTGTGCCCTGTTTGTCGGACTGCCAACTGGCACCCATCAATCGGGAGTGTCAGTCGTTGTGGGCGTGTCCTCTGTAGGGCGTGTTGGCTCCCATGGACTACCTCCATGGGATACCTTGTGAGGCGCCGGCGAAGACCAAAGGTGTCTCGCACCGAAATTGAACTTTGTGTGTGTGTTGCGGCATAACATAACAATCTTTATTGCAACTTCAAAAGAAATTAACTGTAACTGTAGACTTAGCTTAATTCAGCTTCGGCTCCACGGTCACATCCCAGCACTCGGGGGCCACCCCGGACCGGTGTCTCCCCACTCCCGGTGTTGGTGCCTCCGTGGGATTCAGCGTCGGGGGCTTACGTAACCTCGCTCGCCCCGTCCATGGATCCCATGCGGAGTGGGGGCCTGTGTCGCGGTCAGGGCTCGGTCCACCGAAGTGGGGCCCCCCGAGGGTGCCCCCGAGCACCCTGATACTCCGCCAGCCGACTGCCGTGACCATTTGCTGACCCTGCAGCTGACAAATTGCATTAAACATTAGTCCTCTGGTGAAGCATAAGTCATAAAGGTTAAACGAACAAACCTGGGTCAAACATGGACCCAATTATAACCCAACTCCCTTGAGCCTGTAATGTCCCCCATAGTCAACACCCCTTTAAGCTATATCTGTGTCAATCTGGCCACGACATGAACCCCCCTCTGGTGAAACCTCCTTCTCTTCTTTACCTGATCCCTCCAGCACAAGGCGTATTGCTCATCTCCCTCTGTTTAACGTGAATGCAACCTAGGGGGTTGGGGGCAGGAGGAGGGGCGGCAGGGGGGGGAGGGGGGAGGAGGCAGGGGGAGAGGCGGAGGGGGGAAGGGGGAGGGGAGGAGGGGGGGAAGAGGAGGGGGGGAGGAGGAGGGGGGGAGGAGGAGGGGGGAGGAGGAGGGGGGAGGAGGAGGGAGGGAGAGGAGGAGGAAGGAGGGAGAGAGGAAGGGAGGAGGGGGGAGGGGAGGAGGGGGGCGGGGGGGAGGAGGGGGTGGGGGGGAGGAGGGGGTGGGGGGGAGGGGGAGGGAGGGGGAGGGAGGAGGGGGGGAGAGAGGGGGAAGGGAAGGGGGAGTGGGGGGGAAGGGAAAGGGGAGTGGGGGGGGAGAGAGGGGGATGGGGAGGGGAGAGGGAGTGGGGGTGGGGGGGGAGGGGTGGGGGGGAGGAGAGGGGGGGAGGTGAGGGGGGGAGGAGAGGGGGGGGGAAGAAGAGGGAGGAAGGGGAGGAGGAGGAAGGCGAGGAGGGGAGGGGGAAGGAGGGGAGGGGAGGGGGAAGGAGGGGAGGGGGAAGGAGGGGAGGGGGAAGGAGGGGAGGGGGAAGGAGAGGAGGGGGAAGGAGAGGAGGGGGAAGGAGAGAATAATGTAAGGAGGAGGGAGTTACAGAAAGGTTGGGGGGGAGGGAGGCAGCCGGAAGAATGGAGAGGGGGGGGAGAGGACAGAGGGGCGGGAAGGCGGCGGGGGGGGGGGATCAGCGGGCCAGACGAGGAGGGGGGGGGGCGGCTGCGAGGGGGGGGAATGGCACGGGGGGGGGCACCTCCACCTAACCTTTGGTCCACCGATACAGGGTTGCCCCCACTCTGAGGCCCGCCCCGGGTCCCCGGGGAGGCTAGCCTCTCATATCCGCCGCCCCCCGACCCCGCAACCCGGAAGTCCCTCCTATAGGCGGAAGTGCCCGAGTGCCAGGGAGTCTTTGAGATGACGTCTGGTATGCCGGTCGGAAGCTCCTCCCTCCTCCTGTTCGCGCTCTCTGCTTGCTTTCCCGCTCTCATCTTCTACGCTTGTCAGGGAAGAAGGGGATCCGGCGTCTCTCAGCTGCAGTTCTCGAGGAAGACCACCAGGGGGGGACAACGCGGGAGTACCTATGGCCGGCCATTTTGACACGAGGGAGGGAGAGTTGATTCAGGCCCCTTTAAGAGCTCTACCGGTCCGGCGGAGCTGTGTAGACCTCGTGGTTTCACGTGGCTTCCTCCGGCGCGGCTCCCACTCTGTTCCAGGACGTGGATGTGGACGGATCAGCCTCGGATTCCAGGTGAGGGGGACAAGAGGGGCCAGGGCTGGATAGGTTCTGCTGCAGTCCCAGCTTCTTGAGGAAGCTGTTTCCGTCCTCGGCCCTCCGTAGAGTATTCGCAACCCCGTTCTTCACGACTAGTAGGGCGAAGGGGAACAGCCATCTATATTTGACCCCTCTGTCCTGCAGGGTTTTAGTTACTGGACCCAAGCTGCGTCTTCTTAGGAGGGTAGCCGGGGATAGATCCTGGAAGATCTGAAGCTTGGCGCCCTCATATTCCATGGACCTGGCCTCCCTGGCGATCCGGCAAACTGCATCCTTTATTTTATAATAGTGAAAGCGAACTATTATATCTCGAGGGGGGGCTCCCGCCTGCGGTCTTGAGCGGAGGGCCCTATGACACCTATCAAGGTGTAAGTCCTGGGCAGATTTATCAGGCATTATGTGTTCCAGCCACTGCTGTACAAATTCCTCAGCGTCCGTTACTGTCTCTGGGACCCCACGGATACGGACATTGTTCCGTCTGTCCCGGTTTTCAGTGTCCTCTTGTTTGTCAGTGAGGTCTCGGATCTTCTCCTGTAACTGGGCTACTGTGTTGTTTGTCTGCTGCAGGGCCCTCGTGTTGGCGTCCATTTTGGTCTCTAGGGACCCGGTCCTCTCCCCCAGTCCATCAAGGTCCCTCCTCAGATTCCACAGCTCTCTGTTGAAGAACTGTTTCATCTCGGCACAGAACTCTCTGAGGTCTTTTCTGGTGACTGGTTCGCTGTCATCCGCTCTCCTGGCCGGTTCTGCTGCCATCCCTGCCAAAGGGGGATCAGGGCTATCTCCCGCTGCTGGGGGGTTCTTGTTAAAATATGTAGTGACCGAGGGGTGTTTCAGCTTTGCTTTCCCTCGTGCCGGCATCCCCAGGTGTTCCCCTTCTTAAACTTGCTGGTCTGCTTTGTGGGGGGTCACTTTGATTGCCGCTTTTATTTGATTATATTGCCGATGCGAGCAGAGCTAGAAACCTAAGCTTCCATCTACTCTGGCTTCGCGCATGCGCCTCAGCTACTTAGTTTTAAATATGAGGAGCATTAATAGGAGATACCTCTGTCTATATGCGGATGTTAAGACAGTAGTAAACACATTGATACAAGAATTTGTTCCTAGGTATAAATTATCTCCCTATGAGACACTTATGGGATGACTTATGACTATCAGTAGTTCAAAGGAACAAATTAAGGACCATCTATTGGTAATAAAACAATTAATAAATATTGTATGCCACTAATATATTTTTTGAGTCTCTCTAGGCATAAGGTATGATAAAAGTGCACCTACACGAGACGGAGTTAAAGGTCAAGTAGTTCCTAAACAAGCATGCTCTTCATCCCAGATGAAAGGGCCCGTACTAACCACCAATACAGCAATTAAAGTGGCAGAGTTCTTTCCCTGGACCCAAAGTACAGTAAAGCTCATTCCAGCTCCACCAAAGACCAAAGTCATCTAAAGCACAGCCGCATCAAGTTAACGTTTTGACGAGACATAAACTTTGACCGTTAACCAACGAGGAAAATAAGATACCAGGCAGAGGCCTGGTCTTATCAGGAACATTTCATTTTTTCAAAGACTCAAAACATTCTATTTTTTAGAGACTCAATATTCCTGATTTCTATCAGAACATTTCATTTTTCAGAGACTCAATATTTTTATTCTTTAGAGTGTGTTTAAGTTAGAAATTTAAGGTGTATGTAGAAATGAGCCTTGATGTGAGGATTGGTTTCCTGGAAGCGTGGCTTGTGAAAGCTCTTGTATGTGTTTTGGCAGTACTCATCACTCTCTATGTATGTGTCATATGCAGCAAAACTTTGATCCAGAAGTGTGTTGCACCTCCACCGAGAGGAGGGGGTCACCCAGGGGGTGTGTCAACCACAAGGAAAGGATCATAAGTCAGCCATTTTGACCATCGCAGACATTGTCTGTTCTGATATTCAGAGTGAATGATGTATACAATGCGTGCAGGGGTGAGGATCATGCATTTCGCTTCCACAGATACCAAACCCCTTCAATTCTCAGTAATAGCTGAAAGTATATGATGATAGAGATAGATGCAATTTCCTTTATCTAGCAACTGCATATCCAAAGAAAGGTTGCTTGCATAAAATAAGGTTTTTAGTATTATGTGTATAATTTCTGTATTTTCCCATTTTTAAGGGAACCTCTTTAAAGGGTGTATCACACACTAGGAACAAGAATCAATTTATGGGTCAAGTGTCTCCACCAACCAATGAAACCTGTGTAAAAATGTATGTTCAGTCAGATAACAATTTACAGGAAGGATGTGGCCTTAATTTTGCAGTTTTTAATTTCATCATTAAACCAAGAACAGGTTTAGATCAGGCTTATGGCCTTACAAAATAGAATGGTTTTAGATTATATTTTAGCATCAAAAGGAGGTGTATGTGCCCTAATTAAAGAACAATGTTGTGTTTTCATCCAAGATCAGAGTGGCAAGGTACAAGATGAGTTAGATAAGATAGGAGAAATTCAAGAAAGACTTAGGAAGGAAGGTGACACAGACTGGGACCTTTTGGGGCTGACTGGATTGGTGGGATCACTAGGAGCGAAATTTTTGAATGCAGTAATGTGTGTGAGTGTGATACTCGTTGTCATCTATGTTTGTGTTACGTTTGTCAAAGGCATGATCCACAAATATGCAACCCCCTCTGCAGATATGATGCCATTGTTTGCTGAAACAATCAGCAGTCCCTTGAAGAAAGAAGATGCCAAGTACAATGTTCTAACTCCGGAAAAGAATTTGGCTATAACGCCATACTACGAGACTATGACTACATTTGGCAGGCACCCTCGTGCACTGTCCTACACCCTCAAGCAACATTATGAAATGATGGAGCACCCTTGTGCCTCCCAACGTGTTTCTGGACTAAAATCATACCAATAATTCTCAAAAAAACAATGTTTTAAAGAATCAGAGGAGGGACTGACGAAGTTGAGACATTAGGGGGTCTGGCATAACAACATAACAGCATTTAGGATGAAGCCATTTTGTGTGAATATTTCAATCCGCCATCTTGTCTTGTCTTTGTGAGTCTAATTTCTGTGTTTCAT
The DNA here is from genome assembly GCF_040206685.1 of Ascaphus truei. NCBI lineage: Eukaryota > Metazoa > Chordata > Amphibia > Anura > Ascaphidae > Ascaphus > Ascaphus truei. The sequence continues at coordinate 79,646,138 of NC_134490.1, read as the reverse complement.
TTCTGTATAAACAAATGTGTGAAGCAGAGAAAGGAATGTTTTCGCTCTTATTGACTCTTCCTCATCCAATCAGCTTCAAATTGAAAGTGTAAACAGGCTAAAAGTTATGAGAACCCATGAGATAAGCTTAGATTCTTGCAGTAGAATTTATTCTCATAACATATTGCTAGGCGACAGAATAGGCACATCCCATTTAACCCCAGAATGGTTTCTAGCTGACAGGTAGTTATACAATATTGTTATGTATTACAAAATGACATCAACTTTAATATTGTTATGTATTACAAAATGAGGTAATGTTTAGTGACGTGCAAGCCCCCCCATAAAGGGGTGGAGCTTTAGGATTTAGGGTATAAATATATGGCATATCGTGTTATTATTTAGAGAGCTTTTGTTTTGAAGCTGTCTCCGTTGTGCACTTGACTTGAATAAATTCACGTGTTATTCTGTTTCAAAATAACCTCACACTGTGTTTTTTATTTACGCTTTCCACAGTAGTCTTTCTATCTCTCCTAATTGGTGACTCATCAATCTCTGTGCCATTGAATGGGAGTCCTGATCAGCACATATCCATTGAAACCCACGGGAAGCAGCCCCCATTTCAAGTGCCTTTATTTCACCTGTATCCTGTGAGTAGGCTGTGGATAGAGCCAAGATTATGGACATTGCTATATCCCAGATACTCAAACACCTTCACTTATATAGTTTGTGTTGTTTGTCTTCTTTTCCCTTACATGCTCCCCCTGGATTGTTGGAGAAACATGTTTTTAACAATACATTACTAACGCATTTCCTGTAATATAATTAAAATACGTGGTCCTACATACAGCTGCAGCGGCCGTTATTGTAAAAATTCACGGCGCCGATTTCGTGTGCTCTGCTGTACTCCACTCAGCATGGACGCGGCCATTCGCCCCAGGCACCCGCGCTTATCGCGATTGCTTTGTTGAATTTCATGGATTCTGTTTCTTTGGGTGCAATGAAATGAATGAATTGCAATGTGCACAGCACTGTGCTACTGTGTCAATTTCAGGTGTTTAAAAAACAGAAAATGCCATTTTCTGCACTCGCCACACTCGCGGTACGGTTGCAAAACATCACGCGCCATGACAGGGGTATTCCGAGCGGTACACCGGGCGCAGTTTTAGAATAACGGCCGCTGCAGCTGTAGATAAAACTACCTTTTATTACCAAGTAGGCCTTCATTTCAATCATCCCCCAAAATGGGGTTAACATTGTGAAACTGTATTTTTTTTACATAACAGTATAGATACATGCTGCATTCTTGTTCAGATTATTAATGCTAAGTGTACATTGTTAAATTGTATTTAGGATCTTACATAAAAATATAGATAACAGTTAAAAATCCTTATATGCTAGAATTACATATAAATAAATAGTCCAATCGGTTTTTGGATTAACATGTTTTATATAAATAAGACATATCAGCACACAACAGAGGAAAATAAATTGGCTGAAACATTGTAAAGGTGGCAGGCTTGTTTGTGATTGTGGGGGTAGTTTGTTGACCTCTGCGCTGCTTCCTTCACCTGCGCCTTAAGCTACAGTATGTCCTTGTTCCGGAGAAGCTGGGGTGTCTTAAGAGTCAGGCACAGATGGTGGGGTCAGGGTGGATGTGGGCCGAAGAATGTCTATTGCTTGTTTCAGTCTGCAGACAGGTTGGTTTCGGTAGCTATTCATTGCATTAACAAGCTGCCAACCAAATGCCATTGTCTGGCAGTGCTGACATTTTATGTGGTGCAGTATGTGATCAATGTCTCGGTTAATTAATTAATTAAGGGGTGGAAAATCTGATTTATGAATAGAGGCTAGCTAAATTAGATCTGTTTACATTAGAAAAGAGGCGTCTAAGAGGGGATATGATAACTATTTACAAATATATTTGGGACAGTACAAGAAGCTTTCAAATTAATCATCCCAAGGGCAGTACAAAGGACTCAGGGCCATCCCTTAAGGTTGGAAGAAAGGAGATTTCACCAGCAACAAAGGAAAGGGTTCTTTACAGTAAGGGCAGTTAAAAAGTGGAATTCATTACCCATGGAGACTGTGATGGCAGATACAATAGATATCTTCAAAGAAACGACTGGACATCTTTTTATATACAGGGATATACCAAATAAGTAATCATGGGAAGGATGTTAATCCAGGGAGATATCTGCCATTATTGGAGCCATTAATTTTTCCCTTTATGAGACATTGTTGGATAATGTTTCACTGGGGAAGGGGGGGGGGACATGTTTCTTTTTTCAACCTCACCTTCAATGCAACTTTACTTAGAACTGACCAGCTAAACTATGTATGAACAGTTTTCCTATGTTCTAATTTAATATAGATGTTTCTTCGGGAGTGAAGATCTAGATGTAATGGGAGCAGAGCTGGTTCTGCTAAAATAAATTGAATGACTGTCCAGTTCAACTTTGTGCTAGGATGACTCACTCAGGGGTTTCTTTTATGATAGTTCAGCAATTCTAAACACAAATAAAAAAAAGTTTCTGTTTTTACACAAATCAGCAAACCTAGAAGAAATAATGCACACGGAGCAGCTATGCCATGAAGCAAATTCCCAATGTTGTAGATAATTAATAACCTTTCTGAAGGTCAATGGCAGAGTCTCCCTCTGCAACGGACAACTTCTAAACCCATGATCTCTGCTATTTTATTCCTGGGGCACCTTAACTGTGATCATACTTTAAAAATAATTATTTATTCCTACAGAAAATTGTATTCTGATTTGCACAAAGTACAGAACAATGTAGGTCAGGGCTATTTTTGTGATACTCCCTATAGAATTATAAGGGGTGGGACTAGTATACAATTATTGGCAGTGGGATACATGTTTATTCTGCCACATCTCATTTTTTAAAACTGGTTTATTTACTGTTTGCTTTTAGATATAAGATATTTTGCTTAAGATTCTGACACCTATTTCCCTAAGACCACGCTACCAAATCTAGTCAAAAATGCTGGTCATGCGTTTGAATCCATCATACACTCATATACTTCTACACTCAGAGACTCTCCCACAATTTTGCTTACATTGTACAATCCTTTGATTATGGTCCTTAACCCAATTGAATGCACTTATCCCTTTTTTTGTTGTTGTATTTCCTATTAATCTATCTTGCATTTTTATAACGTTCTGCACACAGGTACGTACATACATAGCTGCAGTAGTCTGTTTTTGGATTCTGTTTACTCCAAAGTCAACAGATGGCCATTTCAAATTGTGATTCAGTCCATACTATACATATATAATACATTATACATAAATATACATTATGGTGGCGTTAGAGTGCATGAATCTAGCACCTATTGAGGCGTAGATTCGCCAAGCTCTTTTAAATCGGGCCAAATAAGGTAAATAACCTGTAAACGGAACGGCTGTTATTTTCCCTAAGTTATTCGCTGTTATTTTCCCTAAGTTATGTTTATGCAAAAATAATGTCCTTAATTGATAAGGGTTAGGGTCACACAAATTCAGGATATCGCTGCTTTATTTTCAAGTAACGTGACAATATTTAAGTCTCATCTAAAACCTGAAATAGGGCTTTTACTAAGAAGAGTGGGAAAGAGGGGGAAGGGCAAAATAGAAAGAGAGAGAAAAGGAGGGAAAGAGATAGAGAGAGGAAAGGGGGGAAGGGAAAAAGGGAGGGGGATACAGAGAGAGAGAAGGAGGGGTAGAAAGATGGGTATCTCAGGTGTGGTCCGTGTGTTCAAAAGCATCTCCCCACATTGAGTATACCTCAACCTATTTGAAGGTATATACAGTAAGTCAATAGGCACTCCCCAAAATGTGTATCTCTACCCTCCTCTCTCCCCTTTCTCTCTCCTTCCCTCTCTCCTTCCCTCTCTCCTCATCTAGCAAAAGCTATTTTGGTGGAGATCTGGGTGGGATTAACGCCAGAGTTAAGTATGACAATCAACAATATGCTATTTATTTAAAAATGACACCCTACTTTTTAATATGAGTAAATCCTGGTTAACGCCCCTCTATTTGCTTTAGTGAATAGTGAGTTCTGATTAACGGTGTTAACTTAGATTAACGTCACGTTATGCTAGCTGGACCTTTGAAAGCCACTGCAGTTTTGTTAACATTATATTTTGATAGCATATGCTCCAATATAGTAACCTAGTTATACTGTTGGGATATTTGAAAGTCTTTATCATCATTGCTCTCTTTTTATCCTCTTTCTACCACGTCCTTTACCTTCCCTAGTTTGTCCTTTAAATAAGCCCTGAAAATGCCACAGCTGAGCATAGCTGATCTTGTATCTGGAATTACCTTTGCCTGTTATTCACTAGGGACTCACTCTTTCTATTTGACATCTCCACATACAAAAACTCCTTCTGCAGAAAACATGTCATTAACCTTCTTGCATCACCGGCTTCTCTCCTTTTTCTTTCATTCTTGCTCATTCATGCACCAGTACACCTATTTTTACATTTCTCACCCTGGATGCTTCTTTCCAGGCACTTATAATAACACACACAATGCACTTACATTTATTTCATTCATTTCCTGCTCGCTGTACTGCCCTCGAGAGATGGCAGAGATGAACTTCCTATGTTTTCTACTCATGTATTGATATTGTGTAAAATTCCTAAGTGTTAGCAATGTTTGTTTATTCAACAACACATTCTCCCGTCTCCCTATTCAATACCACAAAACTGCACAGCAAAAAAAACAATTTCAATCAACTTGTTTAAAGTCTTATGTCAAATAAGAATGCATTCAATGTGAGAGTTTAGCAAGCAATATAGAATGGCCCATATTTTCTAAGCAGTCTTCAGCCATAGGACACATAACAATGCTAAAAGGCCCTTTACAGCCCATTGGCTTGAATGGTGTTTTCTCTCGCTGTGAGGTGTTTTAAGGCAAAATACTGCTTGGTAAATATGGATCAATATATTTTAGACTTAACAATGTTATATGAATAAAAAAAAAATTTGAACACATTTTTTTTTAAATACCTAAAGGATAAAGGCCAATATTTACCCATCTGTGCTATATCATACGATGCCTTGTGGCCCATTCAAGTTAATGTGCCACTTGGTGCCTTCTGGTATAGGTGCCAAGCAAAATAGGTGTCCTATAGAATAGCACTATTTAGTAAAAATGTCCCAAATTGTGTTGCCACTTGCTCTAAAACCAGAGCTGGTGATGCACTGAGCTTTATAGTTTTTGTACTTGCTGCTGTGACCACAGTGAAATACTATATTCTGATCAATTGCTTTTCTGTGTTGGCTAAATGATTGAGAGTGGGTGTGTGTGTGTTTCTGTGTCTCACACTAAATCCTTGTGTGTCCTATCTAGCATGGTCCGCCTGCATACGGATTGCTGAGCCTTTCAGTGATGATTCCTCTTTCTGATTTGTTCATGACCTTGTGGAAAATCCTGCATCTGGATAAAACTTATAGCCATGAAGTTAATACATTTTATTCTGAAGGTCTTACAAGTCTGCATTCCATATTATTTATTAGTACGAGAAACCTGGCTGCAAAAAACATGAATTATTGGTGCGCTTCAAGGGGACACAAAATCTTTCATCAAATATAAACCCTTTTAATTCAGAGGTAAGTATAAAGCAGAATATACCAAATGAATATAGAGTTTTCCAATGAATATAATAGATATTGAGACTAGTAATTTTCTCAAGTCTCTGAGTACATAGCCTCCCATGCAGTTTCAAACCAATGCCGCAGCTACGGAGAGAGGGCTGCCGCAGCTACGGAGAGAGAGAGAGCTGCCGCAGCTACGGAGAGAGGGCTGCCGCAGCTACGGAGAGAGGGCTGCCGCAGCTACAGGGAGAGAGAGCTGCCGCAGCTACGGAGAGAGGGCTGCCGCAGCTACGGAGAGAGGGCTGCCGCAGCTACGGAGAGAAGGCTGCCGCAGCTACGGGGAGAGAGAGCTGCCGCAGCTACGGAGAGAGGGCTGCCGCAGCTACGGAGAGAGGGCTGCCGCAGCTACGGAGAGAGGGCTGCCGCAGCTACGGAGAGAAAGGTCTGCCGCAGCTACGGAGAGAGGGCTGCCGCAGCTACGGAGAGAGGGCTGCCGCAGCTACGGAGAGAGGGCTGCCGCAGCTACGGAGAGAGAGGGCTGCAGCAGCTACGGAGAGAGGGCTGCCGCAGCTACGGAGAGAGGGCTGCCGCAGCTACGGAGAGAGGGCTGCCGCAGCTACGGAGAGAGGGCTGCCGCAGCTACGGAGAGAGGGCTGCCGCAGCTACGGAGAGAGGGCTGCCGCAGCTACGGAGAGAGGGCTGCCGCAGCTACGGAGAGAGAGGGCTGCAGCAGCTACGGAGAGAGGGCTGCCGCAGCTACAGAGAGAGGGCTGCCGCAGCTACGGAGAGAGGGCTGCCGCAGCTACGGAGAGAGGGCTGCCGCAGCTACGGAGAGAGGGCTGCCGCAGCTACGGAGAGAGGGCTGCCGCAGCTACGGAGAGAGGGTTGCCGCAGCTACGGAGAGAGAGGGCTGCAGCAGCTACGGAGAGAGGGCTGCCGCAGCTACGGAGAGAGGGCTGCCGCAGCTACAGGGAGAGAGAGCTGCCGCAGCTACGGAGAGAGGGCTGCCGCAGCTACGGAGAGAGGGCTGCCGCAGCTACGGAGAGAGGGCTGCCGCAGCTACGGAGAGAGGGCTGCCGCAGCTACGGAGAGAGGGCTGCCGCAGCTACGGAGAGAGGGCTGCCGCAGCTACGGAGAGAGGGCTGCCGCAGCTACGGAGAGAGAGGGCTGCAGCAGCTACGGAGAGAGGGCTGCCGCAGCTACGGAGAGAGGGCTGCCGCAGCTACGGAGAGAGGGCTGCCGCAGCTACGGAGAGAGGGCTGCCGCAGCTACGGAGAGAGGGCTGCCGCAGCTACGGAGAGAGGGCTGCCGCAGCTACGGAGAGAGGGCTGCCGCAGCTACGGAGAGAGGGCTGCCGCAGCTACGGAGAGAGGGCTGCCGCAGCTACGGAGAGAGGGCTGCCGCAGCTACGGAGAGAGGGCTGCCGCAGCTACGGAGAGAGGGCTGCCGCAGCTACGGAGAGAGAGGGCTGCAGCAGCTACGGAGAGAGGGCTGCCGCAGCTACGGAGAGAGGGCTGCCGCAGCTACGGAGAGAGGGCTGCCGCAGCTACGGAGAGAGGGCTGCCGCAGCTACGGAGAGAGGGCTGCCGCAGCTACGGAGAGAGGGCTGCCGCAGCTACGGAGAGAGGGCTGCCGCAGCTATGGAGAGAGGGCTGCCGCAGCTACGGAGAGAGGGCTGCCGCAGCTAGGGAGAGAGAGGGCTGCCGCAGCTACGGAGAGAGGGCTGCCGCAGCTACGGAGAGAGGGCTGCCGCAGCTACGGAGAGAGGGCTGCCGCAGCTATGGAGAGAGGGCTGACGCAGCTACGGAGAGAGGGCTGCCGCAGCTACGGGGAGAGGGCTGCCGCAGCTACGGAGAGAGAGGGCTGCCGCAGCTACGGAGAGAGCTGCCGCACTATGGAGAGAGAGGGCTGCCGCAGCTACGGGGAGAGGGATGCCACAGCTGTGGAGAGAGGGCCGCAGCAGGGGAGAGAGAGGGCTGCTGCAGCTACAGAGAGAGAGGGCAGCAGCAGCTACGGAGAGAGGGCTGCCGCAGCTACGGAGAGAGAGGGCTGCCGCAGCTATGGAGAGAGAGGGCTGCCGCAGCTACGGAGAGAGAGGGCTGCCGCAGCTACGGAGAGAGAGGGCTGCCGCAGCTACGGAGAGAGGGCTGCCGCAGCTACAGAGAGAGGGCTGCCGCAGCTACGGAGACAGAGGGCTGCCGCAGCTATGGAGAGAGGTCTGCCGCAGCTATGGAGGGAGGGCTGCTGCAGAGGGCTGCCGCAGCTACGGAGAGAGGGCTGACGCAGCTACGGAGAGAGGGCTGCCGCAGCTACGGAGAGAGAGGGCTGCCACAGCTACGGATAGAGAGGGCTGCCGAAGCTACGGAGAGAGGGCTGCCACAGCTACAGAAAGAGGGCTGCAGCAGCTATGGAGAGAGAGGGCTGCCGCAGCTACGGAGAGAGGGCTGCCGCAGCTACGGAAAGAGAGGGCTGCAGCAGCTACGGAGAGAGGGCTGCCGCAGCTACGGAAAGAGAGGGCTGCCGCAGCTACGGAGAGAGGGCTGCCGCAGCTACGGAGGGAGGGCTGCCGCAGCTGCGGAGAGAGGGCTGCAGCAGCTAAGGAGAGAGGGCTGCCGCAGCTACGGAGAGAGGGCTGCAGCAGCTACGGAGAGAGGGCTGCCGCAGCTATGGAGAGAGGGCTGCCGCACTACGGAGAGAGAGCTGCCGCAGCTACGGAGAGATAGCTGCCGCAGCTACGGAGAGAGGGCTGCCCCACTACGGAGAGAGGGCTGCCGCAGCTACGGAGAGAGGGCTGCCGCAGCTACGGAGAGAGGGCTGCAGCAGCTACGGAGAGAGGGCTGCCGCACTACGGAGAGAGGGCTGCCCCACTACGGAGAGAGGGCTGCCGCAGCTACGGAGAGAGGGCTGCCGCAGCTACGGAGAGAGGGCTGCCGCAGCTATGGAGAGAGGGCTGCCGCACTACGGAGAGAGGGCTGCCGCAGCTACGGAGAGATAGCTGCCGCAGCTATGGAGAGAGGGCTGCCCCACTACGGAGAGAGGGCTGCCGCAGCTACGGAGAGAGGGCTGCAGCAGCTACGGAGAGAGGGCTGCCGCAGCTACGGAGAGAGGGCTGCAGCAGCTACGGAGAGAGGGCTGCCGCACTACGGAGAGAGGGCTGCCGCAGCTACGGAGAGATAGCTGCCGCAGCTATGGAGAGAGGGCTGCCCCACTACGGAGAGAGGGCTGCCGCAGCTACGGAGAGAGGGCTGCCGCAGCTACGGAGAGAGGGCTGCAGCAGCTACGGAGAGAGGGCTGCCGCAGCTACGGAGAGAGGGCTGCAGCAGCTACGGAGAGAGAGAGCTGCCGCAGCTACGGAGAGAGAGGGCTGCAGCAGCTACGGAGAGAGAGCTGCCGCAGTTACGGAGAGAGGGCTGCCGCAGCTACGGAGAGAGGGCTGCCGCAGCTACGGAAAGAGAGGGCTGCCGAAGCTATGGGGAGAGAGAGCTGCCACAGCTACGGAGAGAGGGCTGCCGCAGCTACGGAGAGAGAGGGCTGCAGCAGCTACGGAGAGAGGGCTGCCGCAGCTACAGGGAGAGAGAGATGCAGCAGCTACGGAGAGAGAGGGCTGCAGCAGCTACGGAGAGAGGGCTGCAGCAGCTACGGAGAGAGGGCTGCCGCAGCTTCGGAGAGAGGGCTGCCACAACTACGGAGAGAGAGGGCTGCAGCAGCTACGGAGAGAGGGCTGCCGCAGCTTCGGAGAGAGGGCTGCCGCAGCTACAGAGAGAGGGCTGCCGCAGCTTTGGAGAGAGGGCTGCCACAGCTACGGAGAGAGAGGGCTGCAGCAGCTTCGGAGAGAGGGCTGCAGCAGCTACGGAGAGAGGGCTGCCGCAGCTACGGAGAGAGGGCTGCCGCACTACGGAGAGAGGGCTGCCGCAGCTACGGAGAGACAGCTGCCGCAGCTACGGAGAGAGGGCTGCCCCACTACGGAGAGAGGGCTGCCGCAGCTACGGAGAGAGGGCTGCCGCAGCTACGGAGAGAGGGCTGCAGCAGCTACGGAGAGAGGGCTGCCGCAGCTACGGAGAGAGGGCTGCAGCAGCTACGGAGAGAGGGCTGCCGCAGCTACGGACAGGGGGCTGCCGCAGCTATGGAGAGAGGGCTGCCACAGCTGCGGAGAGAGGGCTGCAGCAGCCACGGAGAGAGAGAGCTGCCGCAGCTACGGAGAGACAGGGCTGCAGCAGCTACGGAGAGAGAGCTGCTGCAGCTACGGAGAGAGGGCTGCCGCAGCTACGGAGAGAGGGCTGCCGCAGCTACGGAAAGAGAGGGCTGCCGAAGATACGGGGAGAGAGAGCTGCCGCAGCTACGGAGGGAGGGCTGCCGCAGCTACGGAGAGAGAGGGCTGCAGCAGCTACGGAGAGAGGGCTGCCGCAGCTACAGGGAGAGAGAGATGCAGCAGCTACGGAGAGAGAGGGCTGCAGCAGCTACGGAGAGAGGGCTGCCGCAGCTTCGGAGAGAGGGCTGCCACAGCTACGGAGAGAGAGGGCTGCAGCAGCTACGGAGAGAGGGCTGCCGCAGCTTCGGAGAGAGGGCTGCTGCAGCTACAGAGAGAGGGCTGCCGCAGCTTCGGAGAGAGGGCTGCCACAGCTATGGAGAGAGAGGGCTGCAGCAGCTTCGGAGAGAGGGCTGCCGCAGCTACAGAGAGAGGGCTGCTGCAGCTACGGAGAGAAGGCTGCAGCAGCTACGGAGAGAGGGCTGCCGCAGCTACGGAGAGAGAGGGTTGCAGCAGCCATGGAGAGAGAGCTGCCGCAGCTACGGAGAGAGGGCTGCCGCAGTTGCGGAGAGAGGGCTGCCGCAGTTGTGGAGAGAGGGCTGCCGCAGTTACGGAGAGAGGGCTGCCGCAGCTACGGAGAGAGGGCTGCAGCAGCTACGGAGAGAGAGCTTCCGCAGCTACGGAGATAGGGCTGCTGCAGCTACGGAGATAGGGCTGCTGCAGCTACGGAGAGAGGGCTGCCGCAGCTACGGGGAGAGAGAGCTGCCGCAGCTACGGAGAGAGGGCTGCCGCAGCTACGGAGAGAGAGGGCTGCAGCAGCTTCGGAGAGAGGGCTGCCGCAGCTACGGGGAGAGAGAGATGCAGCAGCTATGGAGAGAGAGGGCTGCAGCAGCTATGGAGAGAGGGCTGCCGCAGCTACAGAGAGAGGGCTGCCGCAGCTACGGAGAGAGGGCTGCCGCAGCTACGGAGAGAGGGCTGCCGCAGTTGCGGAGAGAGGGTTGCCGCAATTATGGAGAGAGGGCTGCCGCAGCTGGGGAGAGAGAAGCCTGCCGCAGCTACGGAGAGAGAGGGCTGCCGCAGCTACGGAGAGAGAGGTCTGCCGCAGCAACGGAGAGAGAGGGCTGCCGCAGCTACGGAGAGGGCTGCCACACTACGGAGAGAGGGCTGCCGCAGCTACGGAGAGAGGGCTGCCGCAGCTACGGAGAGAAAGGGCTGCCGCAGCTACGGAGAGAGAGGGCTGCCGCAGCTACGGAGAGAGATGGCTGCCGCAGCTACAGAGAGAAGGCTGCAGCAGCTACGGAGATAGAGCTGCCGCAGCTACGGAGAGAGAGCTGCCGCAGCTACGGAGAGAGAGCTGCCGCAGCTACGGAGAGAGGGCTGCCGCAGCTACGGAGAGAGAGGGCTGCAGCAGCCATGGAGAGAGAGCTGCCGCAGCTACGGAGCGAGGGCTGCCGCAGTTGCGGAGAGAGGGCTGCAGCAGTTGCGGAGAGAGGGCTGCCGCAGTTACGGAGAGAGGGCTGCCCCAGCTACGGAGAGAGGGCTGCCGCAGCTACGGAGAGAGGGCTGCCACAGCTACGGAGAGAGGGCTGCAGCAGCTACGGAGAGAGGGCTGCCGCAGCTACGGAGAGAGGGCTGCCGCAGCTACGGAGGGAGGGCTGCAGCAGCTATGGAGAGAGAGGGCTGCCACAGCTACGGAGAGAGGGCTGCCGCAGCTACGGAGAGAGGGCTGCCGCAGCTACGGAAAGAGGGCTGCCACAGCTACGGAGAGAGGGCTGCCGCAGCTATGGAGAGAGGGCTGCAGCAGCTATGGATACCAAATGAATATAGAGTTTTCCAATGAATATAATAGATATTGAGACTAGTAATTTTCTCAAGTCTCTGAGTACATAGCCTCCCATGCAGTTTCAAACCAATGCCGCAGCTACGGAGAGAGGGCTGCCGCAGCTACGGAGAGAGAGAGAGCTGCCACAGCTACGGAGAGAGAGGGCTGCCGCAGCTATGGAGAGAGAGGGCTGCCACAGCTACGGAGAGAGGGCTGCCGCAGCTACGGAGAGAGGGCTGCCGCAGCTACGGAAAGAGGGCTGCCACAGCTACGGAGAGAGGGCTGCCGCAGCTATGGAGAGAGGGCTGCAGCAGCTATGGAGAGAGAGAGAGCTGCCACAGCTATGGAGAGAGGGCTGCCGCAGCTACGGAGAGAGAGAGAGCTGCCACAGCTATGGAGAGAGGGCTGCCGCAGCTACGGAGAGAGGGCTGCCGCAGCTACAGAGAGAGAGAGAGCTGCCACAGCTATGGAGAGAGGGCTGCCGCAGCTACGGAGAGAGAGGGCTGCCACAGCTGCGGAGAGAGGGCTGCAGCAGCTACGGAGAGAGGGCTGCCGCAGCTACAGAGAGAGGGCTGCCGCCACTACGGAGAGAGAGGGCTGCCGCAGCTATGGAGAGAGGGCTGCCGCAGCTACAGAGAGAGGGCTGCTGCAGCTACGGAGAGGGTTGCCGCAGTTGCGGAGAGAGGGCTGCTGCAGAGGGCTGCCGCAGCTATGGAGAGAGAGGGCTGCCGCAGCTTCGGAGAGAGGGCTGCCGCAGCTACGGAGGGAGGGCTGCCGCAACTACGGAGAGAGGGCTGCCACAGCTACGGAGAGAGGGCTGCCGCAACTATGGAGAGAGAGGGCTGCCACAGCTACGGAGAGAGGGCTGCTGCAGCTACAGAGAGAGGGCTGCCGCAGCTACGGTGAGAGGGCTGCCGCACCACGGAGAGAGGGCTGCCGCAGCTACGGAAAGAGGGCTGCCGCACTACGGAGAGAGGGCTGCCGCAACTATGGAGAGAGAGGGCTGCCACAGCTACGGAGAGAGGGCTGCTGCAGCTACAGAGAGAGGGCTGCAGCAGCTACGGAGAGAGGGCTGCCACAGCTACGGAGAGAGGGCTGCCGCAGCTACGGAGAGAGGGCTGCCGCCGCTACGAATAGAGAGGGCTGCAGCAGCTGCGGAGAGAGGGCTGCCGCAGCTATGGAAAGAGGGCTGCCGCAGCTACGGAGAGAGGGCTGCTGCAGCTACAGAGAGAGGGCTGCCGCAGCTACGGAGAGAGGGCTGCCGCACCACGGAGAGAGGGCTGCCGCAGCTACGGAAAGAGGGCTGCCGCACTACGGAGAGAGGGCTGCCGCAGCTACGGAGAGAGGGCTGCCACAGCTATGGAGAGAGAGGGCTGCCACAGCTACGGAGAGAGGGCTGCCGCAGCTACGGAGAGAGGGCTGCCACAGCTACGGAGAGAGGGCTGCCGCAGCTATGGAGAGAGGGCTGCCGCAGCTACGGAGAGAGGGCTGCCGCAGCTACGGAGAGAGGGCTGCCGCCGCTACGAATAGAGAGGGCTGCAGCAGCTGCGGAGAGAGGGCTGCCGCAGCTATGGAAAGAGGGCTGCCACAGCTACGGAGACAGAGCTGCCGCACTACGGAGAGAGGGCTGCCACAGCTATGGAGAGAGAGCTGCCACAGCTGCGGAGAGAGGGCTGCCGCAGCTACGGAAAAAGGGCTGCCGCACTACGGAGAGAGGGCTGCCGCAGCTACGGAGAGAGGGCTGCCGCAGCTACGGAGAGAGGGCTGCAGCAGCTGCGGAGAGAGGGCTGCCGCAGCTACGGAGAGAGGGCTGCAGCAGCTGCGGAGAGAGGGCTGCCGCAGCTATGGAGAGAGAGGGCTGCCACAGCTACGGAGAGAGAGGGCTGCCGCAGCTACGGAGAGAGGGCTGCCGCAGCTACGGAGAGAGAGGGCTGCTACAGCTACGGAGAGAGGGCTGCCGCAGCTACAGAGAGAGGGCTGCCGCAGCTACTGAGAGAGAGGGCTGCCGCAGCTACAGAGAAAGGGCTGCCGCAGCTACGGAGAGAGAGGGCTGCCGCAGCTACGGAGAGAGAGGGCTGCCGCAGCTACGGAGAGAGAGGGCTGCCGCAGCTACAGAGAGAGGGCTGCCGCAGCTACGGAGAGAGAGGGCTGCCGCAGCTATGGAGAGAGAGGTCTGCCGCAGCTACGGAGAGAGAGGGCTGCTGCAGCTACGGCGAGAGAGGGCTGCCGCAGCTACAGAGAGATGGCTGCCGCAGCTACGGAGACAGAGGGCTGCTGCAGCTACGGAGGGAGAGGGCTGCCGCAGGTACGGAGATAGGGCTTCAGCAGCTACAGAGAGAGGGCTGCCGCAGCTACGGAGAGAGGGTTGCCGCACTACGGAGAGAGGTCTGCCGCACTACGGAGAGAGGGCTGCCGCAGCTACGGAGAGAGTGCTGCCGCAGCTACGGAGAGAGGGTTGCTGCACTACGGAGAGAGGGCTGCCGCAGCTACGGAGAGAGAGGGCTGCCGCAGCTAGGGAGAAAGAGGGCTGCCGCAGCTACGGAGAGAGGGCTGCCGCAGATACGGAGAGAGGACTGCCGCAGCTAGGGAGAGAGAGGGCTGCCGCAGCTACGGAGAGAGGGCTGCCGCAGCTACGGAGACAGGGCTGCCGCAGCTACTGAGAGAGAGGGCTGCCGCAGCTACAGAGAAAGGGCTGCCGCAGCTACGGAGAGAGAGGGCTGCCGCAGCTACGGAGAGAGAGGGCTGCCGCAGCTAGGGAGAGAGAGGGCTGCCGCAGCTACAGAGAAAGGGCTGCCGCAGCTACGGAGAGAGGGCTGCCGCAGATACGGAGAGAGGACTGCCGCAGCTAGGGAGAGAGAGGGCTGCCGCAGCTACAGAGAAAGGGCTGCCGCAGCTACGGAGAGAGAGGGCTGCCGCAGCTACGGAGAGAGAGGGCTGCCGCAGCTACGGAGAGAGAGGGCTGCCGCAGCTACGGAGAGAGGGTTGCCGCACTACGGAGAGAGGTCTGCCGCACTACGGAGAGAGGGCTGCCGCAGCTACGGAGAGAGTGCTGCCGCAGCTACGGAGAGAGGGTTGCTGCACTACGGAGAGAGGGCTGCCGCAGCTACGGAGAGAGAGGGCTGCCGCAGCTAGGGAGAAAGAGGGCTGCCGCAGCTACGGAGAGAGGGCTGCCGCAGATACGGAGAGAGGACTGCCGCAGCTAGGGAGAGAGAGGGCTGCCGCAGCTACAGAGAAAGGGCTGCCGCAGCTACGGAGAGAGAGGGCTGCCGCAGCTACGGAGAGAGAGGGCTGCCGCAGCTACGGAGAGAGAGGGCTGCCGCAGCTACAGAGAGAGGGCTGCCGCAGCTACGGAGAGAGAGGGCTGCCGCAGCTATGGAGAGAGAGGTCTGCCGCAGCTACGGAGAGAGAGGGCTGCTGCAGCTACGGCGAGAGAGGGCTGCCGCAGCTACAGAGAGATGGCTGCCGCAGCTACGGAGACAGAGGGCTGCTGCAGCTACGGAGGGAGAGGGCTGCCGCAGGTAAGGAGATAGGGCTTCAGCAGCTACAGAGAGAGGGCTGCCGCAGCTACGGAGAGAGGGTTGCCGCACTACGGAGAGAGGTCTGCCGCACTACGGAGAGAGGGCTGCCGCAGCTACGGAGAGAGGGCTGCCGCAGCTACGGAAAGAGGGCTGCCGCACTACGGAGAGAGGGCTGCCGCAGCTACGGAGAGAGGGCTGCCACAGCTATGGAGAGAGAGGGCTGCCACAGCTACGGAGAGAGGGCTGCCGCAGCTACGGAGAGAGGGCTGCCACAGCTACGGAGAGAGGGCTGCCGCAGCTATGGAGAGAGGGCTGCCGCAGCTACGGAGAGAGGGCTGCCGCAGCTACGGAGAGAGGGCTGCCGCCGCTACGAATAGAGAGGGCTGCAGCAGCTGCGGAGAGAGGGCTGCCGCAGCTATGGAAAGAGGGCTGCCACAGCTACGGAGACAGAGCTGCCGCACTACGGAGAGAGGGCTGCCACAGCTATGGAGAGAGAGCTGCACAGCTGCGGAGAGAGGGCTGCCGCAGCTACGGAAAAAGGGCTGCCGCACTACGGAGAGAGGGCTGCCGCAGCTACGGAGAGAGGGCTGCCGCAGCTACGGAGAGAGGGCTGCAGCAGCTGCGGAGAGAGGGCTGCCGCAGCTACGGAGAGAGGGCTGCAGCAGCTGCGGAGAGAGGGCTGCCGCAGCTATGGAGAGAGAGGGCTGCCACAGCTACGGAGAGAGAGGGCTGCCGCAGCTACGGAGAGAGGGCTGCCGCAGCTACGGAGAGAGAGGGCTGCTACAGCTACGGAGAGAGGGCTGCCGCAGCTACAGAGAGAGGGCTGCCGCAGCTACTGAGAGAGAGGGCTGCCGCAGCTACAGAGAAAGGGCTGCCGCAGCTACGGAGAGAGAGGGCTGCCGCAGCTACGGAGAGAGAGGGCTGCCGCAGCTACGGAGAGAGAGGGCTGCCGCAGCTACAGAGAGAGGGCTGCCGCAGCTACGGAGAGAGAGGGCTGCCGCAGCTATGGAGAGAGAGGTCTGCCGCAGCTACGGAGAGAGAGGGCTGCTGCAGCTACGGCGAGAGAGGGCTGCCGCAGCTACAGAGAGATGGCTGCCGCAGCTACGGAGACAGAGGGCTGCTGCAGCTACGGAGGGAGAGGGCTGCCGCAGGTACGGAGATAGGGCTTCAGCAGCTACAGAGAGAGGGCTGCCGCAGCTACGGAGAGAGGGTTGCCGCACTACGGAGAGAGGTCTGCCGCACTACGGAGAGAGGGCTGCCGCAGCTACGGAGAGAGTGCTGCCGCAGCTACGGAGAGAGGGTTGCTGCACTACGGAGAGAGGGCTGCCGCAGCTACGGAGAGAGAGGGCTGCCGCAGCTAGGGAGAAAGAGGGCTGCCGCAGCTACGGAGAGAGGGCTGCCGCAGATACGGAGAGAGGACTGCCGCAGCTAGGGAGAGAGAGGGCTGCCGCAGCTACGGAGAGAGGGCTGCCGCAGCTACGGAGACAGGGCTGCGGCAGCTACGGAGACAGGGCTGCCGCAGCTATGGAGAGAGAGGGCTGCCGCAGCTGCGGAGAGAGGGCTGCAGCAGCTACGGAGAGAGGGCTGCCGCAGCTACGGAGAGAGAGGGCTGCCGCAGCTACGGAGAGAGGGCTGCCGCAGCTACGGAGAGAGAGGGCTGCCGCAGCTATGGAGGGAGGGGGCTGCCGCAGCTACGGAGAGAGAGGGCTGCCGCAACATCACTGTGGGGGCTCCATGCAGTCGCGGTCCTGCGGCTTGCCCCGGTGTAAAAAATATCATTTGTGCTGTAACACACAGTCATTGTTTTGTTGCCACTCCTTCTGCAAAATACCTGGTATATGTATTAAGGCGGGGGTGCGCAAACTGGGGGGTGCATGAGATTTTATAGGGGAGGGTGCAGTGTTTACAGAGGCCCGCGCTCTTCCCCACAACATTTAAATTAAATGCTGGGGGAGGCCCAAATCCTCTAACTCCCTCTTACCTGCTCTCAGCCAGGTCTTCGGCGCTGCGTCGCCATGACTCAGCGGGATCAAATGGCAATGCATTGGCGTCGCATGACCCCACTGATGCCAGAGAGATGGTAAGGGGTAAGGGGCCGTGACATGGGGGGGGGGGAAGCAGACAGGGGGGGGGGCAAACCAAAAGGTTTGCCCACCTCTGTACTAATGAACACCAAGTTATTTATGGTGAGTAAAAAAGTGAGAAAAAACCTCAACCATACCGCAAATAAACATACCAATTGTGAGCACATTCACATGTCAGACAGGTCTGCGTCCCATTAATCACTCAGGATCCCTGGCTGCAGTTCAAGCATGGTATGCTGAGTAAAGATATGCAAATGAGCACTCACTGAGTAATGATATGCAAATGAGCACTCACTGAGTAATGATATGCAAATGAGCACTCACTGAGTAATGACATGCAAATGAGCACTCACCTAAACCCTCTCATTTGCATGTCATTACTCAGAATCCCTGGCTGCAGTGCAAGCATTGTATGCAGAGAGATTATGGTGAAAGACAGGGTTCAGATCTGTTTAAGGCTTGTTATATAGTCCTCACTGCTGTGCGTGCAGGCACGCGCCCGGCGTTGCACGTGGCATGCACGTTTAGTTGCTAGGATGCAAGTGGTGACGCACGCGGTCAGGGGGTGTGACTCTGACTCACAGTGTTAAACCGCGCTGTGATTGGTTCGCGGTGTGGTAGCAGCGCGAAAATACAATTTTATTGTATTTTCCCTGGTCTGCCGCGCCACCGCTCATGGCCATGCGCGCACGCATCCCCAGTATTTAAACGTCTGGCTAACACAGCCAATTATAATTGACGCACACACGCACGGTAGCGCACACACTATATTACACGCCTAAGACAAGTAAATGTTCTCATATGTGGTATTTTTATACGTTAAATGAATGTAGCACTGTTTCTCCTAAAGTGGGAGATACACAGCCTATGCTACCTAGTGTGTGGTGCAATACCTGTTAGGGTCAGGAGAGCTGAGCTGATCTGCGATTTAGTGGAGATCAGGACAGGCTTAGGTTTGTTCTTTTGGTGTTCAGCGCCTCCAGCCGTAGTGGGTTCCAGGGTGGCCAGAAGTCAGCCCCCACTACTGTATTCTCTCCCTCCTGCCCAAGGACTTATACTCAGACAGGAGTCATAACAAGGGTCTTTATTCAGCACGGCAGGCATCCACTGCAGATCTCCATACAGTGATGCAGAGTCTCAGAGGTCCCAGACCTCTGGATGGTGATGCCCCCTGATCTTACAGGGCCTCTGTGGCTGAATCTGATGTTCCCTCAGTCCAAAGACTGAAGGTGAGCATGCTCATCCTGCCATAGGAGAGACTGACAGCTCTCTGCCTCCAATCTCTTCCAGAGCAGGAACAGGACTTCCTCTCTCTTCAAGAGCAGAAGCTAAATTGGCCACTCCGTCCAAGACCGAAAGATAACACAAAATTTACATATGCCATACAGATCATTATTACAAAAACCCAAATCATCCACTGACTACAGCAATGATATACATTATTATTCTTACTGTAACTGACAGAGTATAGAACTATTTATAAAACTTAGGATTCGGCTTCTTAACGGGCCGTCCCTCAAAGTCCTCCACCCAAACAGAGTATACCTTAGTGGCACACGCTTGTTGGCGAACTTCCATATATATACATGTCCCTATGAGCCATTCCCTCATGATTGAACAAATATTAGTCAGTTATAAACTCAGCAAAACTGGTCTTGGCTTGGAGATAGTCAGTGACCGCTAGTTTGAGCCACCCATGCCGGTGATCCTCTATTTCCTGCATTATAGACTCCGGGACATATGGGAAATTATAACCGTGGGACTGCCGGTATCTATTACTAATGGCCCGGTCAGCTAGGCTGTCTCAGAACATTACAACCAGCTCCCTGGCCAGGAAGTACCCAGAACCCTGGGTCATTGGGGTCCGCCTCTTGGTACAGTATAGAGGGGCCCTTAGGTATTCTGACACCCAGACTAATTTCTCCCTCTCTCTTACAGAGAGCCTCAGCTGATTCTTCTGGGGAGAACATACCTTCTTCCCACCAGTGGTCCACTATGGAACCACTAACCAACACAAATCTAGTGTATTTAATTTCAGGGGCATAACCCTGAAACATGGGGTCCCACCATTTACAGGGTTCCCTGGACAATAGGGCCAAAAGGCTGGGTACATATCTGAGAATACACCCTCAAGGTATCGGGTTGCTGGGATGCAGACCTAGATGAGTTCCTATAGCACCCAAACAATCCTCTAGACGAGGGTCTTTTGTTAGTACGTGATAACATATGTACAGTACATTTGGATTCGTCAGTATCACTATCCCCCCTCCCATAGGACCAATCCCTCATATCAGAAGACAACCCAGGGCACACTGTCACTGTGGAATGCAGACAGTACAAATGTAGATGTGACAGGATCCAGAGAAATACACCCACTAACGCCAGGTGTAGTGATAGGGCACATAACCTTCTCTGATACAGACATTTCTGGGGATAGGTCAGGGACTGAATCGGTTTCAGGGGTCCATTCGAATGGGGATCCTTTCTGGGTGAGTTTGGTAATTAGGGCGATTATGCCTGAGAAATTCTTAATAAATAGTCTGTAGAAATTAGCGAACCCCACAAACCTCTGAATGTCTTAAATTTTTGGGAACTGGCCATTCTATCACTGCCTGGATCCATACTCAGTCTCTCAGGTGAGATGATATATCTGAGAAATTGTGTTTGGATCTTTTGAAATTCACATTTCTCTAACTTAATGTATAGTTCATGCCTTCGGAGGCGCTCCAGAACAATTCGGACATGCTTCTGATGCTCCTGAAGATTGTCTGAGAAAACCTAGATGTCATCGAGGTATGCAACCACGAACTGGTCCAGTAGCTTTCGAAGAACATCATTGATTAGGTGCTGGAAGGTAGCTGGTACGTTGCAGAGTCCAAAAGGCATTACCAGGTATTCATAATGCCCATAGTGCTTCCAAAAAGCAGTCTTCCCCTCATCACCGGGTCTGATACTAACCAAATTGTATGCTCCATGGAGATCTAATTTGATCCCGATCTCCAGAATGGCAAACAGCAGTCTCTAGTTACCCACAACCCTACGCGTTTCGTGAGAGTACCTCACTTCCTCAGGGGACCCTCTGAGTATTGGATAGGCAACAGATCTTTGGTGGTAGATATCTGGTGCATTCTTATACATTTCGGTGCAGGATGTCTAGGCAAACAGGAAAGCTGGTAGTGCTCTGAAGGGAATGTGACTGTCCGAGTCTTCGATCCAATTTGTGGGTTATGGATCATTAGCCATGGGATCCCTAATATCACTGGAAACTGGGGTGAAGGGAGGTGGTTAAATGAAATTGTCTCTTGATGATTAGGGTCCATAAGCAACATCAAGCTGTAGGTTTCATGGGTGACAGGTCAAGAGCTCAAAGGGGACTGTCAACGACTTCCATCCTTATCAGAGACTCTTTGGGTAGGGACGGCACCAAATGAATCTTGGCAAATTCTATGTCCATAAAATTTCTGCCAGCCCCTAAGTCAATCATTGCGGTGGTGGAGAGACGACGAGTTCCTTCCTAGAGAATAACAGGAACAAGAAGGTGTGGATGTCTAGGTGGGGACTCCTCTTGATCCTGAGCAGTGGAGAATATTGTTTGGGAAAAGGTATGCAACTGCTCTCTCTTAGGGCCCTGAACAGATGACCCGGACTTGGTTGGGCAGTTAGCGAGATAGTGCCATGAATTCCCGCAATATAGGCAGAGGCCCTCCGAACGGTGTCTATTCTGTTCTTTGGGGGAAATAAATTCACAAATGGTATCCACCTGCCTCGGCTCGGCTTCAGAAAGTGAACCAGCGGTGGTTCTGGAAAATGCTGTAGTATCAGCAGTTCTCCAGCCAGGGTTGTTAACCATGCTTCCCTGTCTCTTCATTCTCCTTTCCGTGATCCTTCTGTCTATTTGTATGCATACATGGAGAAAGTCTTCAAAATCCTCTGGGGCCATAATCCATGCGAGTCCATCTTTGAGTTGCCTAGAGAGACCCCTGTGAAAATGAAATCGCTGTGCAGCTTCATTCCAATTAGTGTCGGCAACCCATCTACGGAATTCTGTGGCATATTTTACTGCCGGGCGTCTTCGCTGACGAAGATTTACCAATACGGTTTCGGCAGTTGCACAACGATTTGAGTCGTTAAACATCAGCTTCATGGTGTCTTTGAATTCCTGCAGGTCTCTTAGAATTAGACTATCCTGCTCCAACATTGGGGTGACGCAAGCAAGGGCCTCATCTTTGAGAAGAGAGATGTTCATCCCAACGTTGAGAGTCGGTGGGATAGAGGGTAGGTTGCATCAGAACCTGGAGTCCTGTACTGGTTAAAAAAAAAACCCAGAAATGGTTTGGTCTCTGCTGAACTTCTCCAGAAGAGATAGACGGCAGGTAGGTTGGACCTGCAAGGCTGGGTAGGGGGGAGCGTTTGGTAGGAAATTACGCAGATTTTGCAGTGCAGATTACGTGTCTGCAATCCGGTCATGTACAGTATATCCCGGATTTGGTCTTTCGAAACAGGGTTGACCCGCAATTCACGCACCTGATCCTGTAAGTTACTGAATAGACTTTGAAAGTTAGTAACTTGCACCTGAATTTCGGAAATGACAAGAGTTAATTGCTGAGCCAGCGGAATCCATGGTAGGTCTTGTTTATTCTGTCAAGTTTGCGGCAACTGTGGAGTGGATCCCAGTAGGTGAAAATGGCAGGCAGCGAGAGGTGTAGTCGGGGTCACAGGCAAAAGTCCAAGGCAGGCAGCGAGAGGCGTAGTCGGGTCACAGGCAAAAGTCCAAGGCAGGCAGCGAGAGGCGTAGTCGAATGGCAAGCAAGGGTCTGGCAACGATAACAGCAACAACAATGAGCAGCAAGTCAGTGAGCTAGGAAGAGGAGGTTTATATAGGGCTGGCTGGAGACATGGGACAGGTGCAGGGGATTATCTCATTATGCTCTGTAGTGAGTTATTTACTGACAAAGGCAGTCAAGATCAGCAGTCCTGGTGGCAGCGAGGAAGAACTGCCAGATATGAGCTGGAAGGACCTGAGTTCAACTCCCATCAGGGACGTCTCTGACAGGCTCTTACCCTTGCCAGGATGAAGGCTTTCATTCTCCTCATCCAACTGTGGCACCAACAACTCTTGACCCACAAATCAATGATTATCAGCTTGAAGAAAAGCCTGATGATCAGAAGTCCACAACCCTCAGTTGCTTGAAGAGGGGTCACCCATGAGTAGATCTTCTTTATTTTATCTTATCTTCTTTCTCCTCTTGAACAGGTCCAGGAGATGTTGACTCTTCTTTCTGTCTAATGAGATGTGACAGGCTTTATATATAAGGCCTGTGATGTCACATTTAACAAACCCATGGTACATGCACCAATCACATGTCTAATAAAGAGATGAATCAAGGCACTTCAGATTTTTGAACAAATGTAAACTTTATTGTGCCATGAGTACACCCAATGTTTCAGCCTCTCTGTTGGCCTTTCTGAAGTGAAGTGGCCAACTTCCCTTGAGAGAGGCCAACAGAGAAGCCGAAACGTTGGGTGTACTCATGGCACAATAAAATGTAAATTTAAATCTTGAATTAGCTGTATCAAGGGTTGCTTTGTCTAATCTACAGTATAAACAGGATTAGAACTCACAACACTGCCATTCAGGCAGAAGCTCTAGTATTAAGCTCAACCAGGGCCGTCTTAACAGCATTATAGGCCCCCGGGCAAAGCAGTGCACTGGGCCCTGCAAACTTTCTCTGGCGAATGCAGACATGCCAACTCTCTGCTACAAGTCTTAATTTTTCTCCTTCTACTGAGTCAGCGGGAGATTTGAATGTGGGTGATCGGAAAATTTGTGTTAAATTCTGGTCTGTGCATAGATTAGCTTGGGGCCCCTATGCTTGTGGGGCCCCCAGGCAACTGCCCAGTGTGCCCATGCATTATGACAGCACTGAGCTCAACTAGATGCTGGGAAACTCCACTGTCATGTGTCTCAAGTGTGCTCATTTTTATGCACAAGGAACATTGGACTGGCAACCAGAAAGTGGAAATGGTCTGCTTTTAATGCAACAACACCTAACATAATGGCCGACTTTCAGCTTAAATCAATCTTTCAGGCACTGTAACTCAGCAGCTACAATGTATCCTTATATTACTAAGATAACATTATCTATTGTTACAGTTTACAGTTCAAACTGATGGGAAAATTAGCAACAATTGATCACAAACAGGAAAGTGATGCAAAGATCTTGCACTGCTTGGGAAGCAGGCAAAAATAATAGGATGCTTTAAAACTGATTAACATGGCATTAAGAGCTGAATAATTAAAAAAATTTTATTAATGTCTAATACTACAGAACTGATTTATGGTTAAAAAAAAAAAATTAAAGCTAAAGCATGCTATGACAGCAGCATTTCCCAGCATCTCTTTTAGTTCAATGCTAGAGCTGCTGCCGTGAATGGCAGTGTTGTGGGTTGTAATCTTCGTGTGTCTGACACTGGAACCACCTTCATCACAATTGTTTTTAAACGGATTGGGCTTGAGGATATATTTTAAGATGGGTGACTCATTTAAATATACTTTGCATAGACACTAACATATCTCCCATGGTACCTCGGGTATGTTAATTTTTCAGCACAGACATCTCTCCCGAATTTATTTGGAGGGAGGTTTGAGGGGACAACTGGAGATACTTATTAGATCCACCACGTCCTCCACCACGTCATCCACCACGTCCTCCACCACGTCATCCACCACGTCCTCCACCACGTCCTCCACACCACCACACCCTTCTTGAGGCTCTGGGTAAAAATAGCAATTCCTATCTCGCCACCCCTTAGGTGGTGAAAACAAAATGAGCATGTTTAAGACGCGATGTGCGTACCGAAGCTACCTGATTAGCAGTTACTGGCAACATTTTCGGACATTTTCTCAGTTGATGTTTCATAGCAGGCCACACCAGTTCTATGGGGTTCAATTCGGGGGATCTGCAAACATAGAGACAAAGACAGTACGGTTATTGACAAGAAAAAAAACAAACACACACAGCAGCACAGTACAGGGCATAGTATACAGTACTACTGCTCAAAACTGTTACCGCACTTACTGTGGTGGTGTCCTGACCAAGGTGATTCCACATCCCTTAATAAAGGTAGCAGAGGCATTGTGCTTTGGGTTGTTATCTTGGAAGAACCGGTGACCAGATGGGAATTCTTGTCTAATGTTTGGTACTATTGGGGAGATAATTGACTCCTGGAAATACACATTATCCATGATTCTTGGACAAAAAACAATGTATCACTGTTATGCGGAGACAGGGTCACACTCATATACTGTACTGTACTGTCTAACACTGTTATACAGGCAAGGGTAACATTCAGATACATTTACAGTACGACTGTATACACTACTGTCTAATGCAGTTACACAGGGACAGGGTAACATTCAGATACACTTACAGTACTACTGTATACACTACTGTCTAACGCAGTTACACAGGGACAGGGTAATATCCAGATACACTTACAGTACTACTGTAAAATGAAGATAACACTGATACACAGGGACTTCCCTTCAAATATAATTGTGGGTCCTGGTCCATGTCTCGAGATTGCCTCCACACATGAAGCTTTATCTTGTTGGCCTTCCTTTTCATGGGAAACACTCTGCAATTACAAGAAAGATCGGGCTAAATTAATACTACAGTATCTTTCCACTACAGTGCAGTATGTGGTGATTTGCAGTAGGATTTGGCTACCGTAGACAAATACTGTAACGTATACCCAGAAATGTGATTATAAGGAAAGTACTGTACTTCCCAGAATATGTCATACTGTACATTATAAATATGCTACAAGCTAGGAACTGTAAACAGAGACATTAAACTTTTAAGAACCGCAGTATTTACGTACAGTAAAGCACTTCACCTGACACATCCATAGATTCAGCCCAAATAACGTCTTATTCGTCTGGTGCTGGTCTCGCACACAGAATATCCCGAACCGCTGCAGCAGAGCGCTCATCATTTTCATGACTGATCTCATGCACCAGCAGCATCGCTTCCCTTTGAAAATAAGGAACATGATAAAGATTGAAAGATTGCAGATGCATAGAAATACTGTGTGGCTGTGTGAAGAAAAACATTAGAAGCAGAAGTGTATACAGAACTGTACTTACTTGGTTCTGACCCTTCTATGAATCTTAGTCTTCCTCTGGGCATCATACAGAAAACAGTTTAGTGACCTCTTCATGTCTGCTTCCTCTAGCTACCATTGGATGTGCATTATTCTGTATCGATTCTTGTACGTGCGCATTTTCGGGATGCTATATTCCTTGGAAATGTTTTTAATCATTGCTGCTTTTCAGAAGGACTGAACCACTAATGAATGTGTATTGAATGTGTAATCGATGTGAACTGCATTTTCTTTTTATATAATGCTGCATTTAAAAGGTAAAGCAACTAGTACAGGTATAAATCTACTTTTGACACCTTGCAAACATAGCCCCACCCTATACCGAATGCTGCCCCTTTGACGTCAGCGGTACTGTACATAAAAGCTCACATAAATTGCATAGTCACACTCGCTGATCTTGATCAGAACTAACTCTTCTTCACAGAGACAGAAACACAAGAGTTTATCAAATTCATTTATTGGAAAAAGTTATCCACAACTATATACAGATGCAGCGGCCGTTATCTGACCATTTCTCGAATTGGTTTTCGAGATCTCCTCATGATCCTTTCAACATTTGCTGCGACAGACTAATGGCCCATCGGATTAACACAGCAGGTGTGTTAATGGTACCGGGGTCTACCAGTCTGTAAGAGACAGTATTGTAGCAGGGGTCTCCGGAGCTGAACAGCATTAATTTCAGGTTTGGGGATCCCCTACTTCCCAAGTTACAGGCCCCGTTATGGGGTGCTGGTATCCCCGCCATGTTAAAATCCCGTGGGTCACGTGACAGTGGGATTTTAACATTGCAGGAGATACTGGCACCCAATAACGGGGCCTGTATCTCAGGAAGTAGGGGGTCCCCGCGGCTAAAATCAACTTTGTTCAGCTCAGAAGACCCCCTGCTCCCGCACACTAGTATCAAACACCCCCAAACAAAAAATCATTACCTTAGCGGATAGCTGCTAAGGTTATGAAGCTGCTGACATTTTATTTTTATTCATAGTGTGCTGGGAGGGCGCAGGGGGACCACAATGGGGGTCGGGGCTCAGGGGCGCAATGCTTACCCCTCTCAGCTCTTCTGTCCTGGATCCCAGCCCTCCTTGGCTCGTGTTCCGGTGCGTGCGTCCGAGTAAGGTAAGCAGATGAATGGGGATGGATAACGGCACCACAGCAGTCAATCAGTAGATAATAATACCATTAAAGCCTTTTATTTAATCGGAATCGTTTTGAACTCTACTGATTGACTGCTCGGCTTCGCCTCGGGCCTTCAACTCTTCCAGCCAGGGCATTATTGGCCAGTAATGCCCTGATCTTTAGGGATTATTACTTAAATACTTTTTTGTCATCTGAAGTTTTAGGGGAATACGTGGTGGGTTACATTTAAATACAGATCCATATGTTATCATATCATATCGAACGGGAATAAGGGACAGGATTTTGAAGACACCCTAGCACCTACTATAAATTCTGTGGAGTATTGCAACCAACAATGAAACTCAATGTTCCCGGTTGTGCAACATTTGTGGGGCAGCCACAAACAGCTAAAAAATTATCGGGGCGCCTACATCACCCGCCAGACAAAGGCACCAATAAACGACACTATATTTGGAGTATATGACACAGCACCCTAAACTCACTTTAACAAACTAGACCCCCTCTACAACTCAATATGCCGGTTTGTCCTACAATATAACTACAACAACTAGATTGGCTATTCGTTGTGTCCTGACACAAAGTACATTTTTCCTGTCTTGCCTTCAAATACTTTCTGGGCAAGTTACCAGCCTATGTGAACAAACTCCTCACCCCTAGCAGACGAAGCTCTTATCCCCTGAAAACTGACTCCAAAAGACTGTTCACGCTCCTAAGGCTCAACAAGGAATCTAGCCGCTCCTCTTTCTCTTACCATCCACCTCGTGACTGGAACAACCTATCAGAGACTCTCAAAACCGCCTCCAGTGTAAGTAATTTAAAGTCTTAAGCTCTCACATTTTAACCTCGTCTGTAACTGCTTCATACGCCCATAATCACATATCATCTCTTACTGCCCATGAAATCTTTGTAAATTGAATGTATAACCTCTGTTCATTTAATGTAACCATGTATTGTTATCATAACTCTGTGCCAAGGACATACTTGAAAACGAGCGGTAACCCTCAATGCATTTCCTGGTAAAACATTTTATAAATAAAATGGTTGGTCAATTTTTAGATGTGTTATAAGAGGAGTGTCCAAATAATCCCTTTCCCAACATAAAACAGTGGTAAATTTCACCAATTAAAGATAATTGATAATATTATAACACTATTGTGTACAAATTGTATATATTCAAATATACTGGTTCTATTGTTGTTTTATCATTTCCACAAATAGATCTTTCACTACACCTATCCCCAAATTTCACCGGAAAGTAGCTTCATCCTTTAAAAGCAATGTGATGGAAACTTAGCTTTTAGATGGCATTCGATCACTGGATACCATTTTTTAGTCAGTAACTCCAAGTTTCCATCACATTGCTTTAAAGGATGAAGCTACTTTCCGGTGACGGACCCATGTGACACATATTTTGTAAAACCTGTAGAGCGTGTCACTTTAAATCCAGTAATACTGAAGAATTCTGCTCAAATGTCACTGGGGATAAATTCCATGTTAACTCCTGTATAACATGTAGATCAAATTATGTTGTGTATTTGTTAGAGTGCCCCTGCAAATTGCACTATGTGGGGAAGACAGTGAGACCCGTAAGAACAAGGATATTGGAGCATTTGAGCAGTATCAAGAGACAACTTGTCACGCAGTGTCCCCAGCCATTTTTTGGAGTGCCCCCAGGGAGACACCACAGGTTTGACCTACATGCCCATTGAACAAGTATTCCAACACTGGCGAGGGGGGGATAGAGATCTGGAATTTATAAAAAGGGAATCCTTTTGGATCCATAAATTGAGAACTCTATCTCCTAGAGGACTCAATATGGAGATAGATATTGCCCCCTTTCTAATATAATGATCATGTTAGTATTTTGCCTTAGTTTATCCTGCGCCTTATACCCTTTGTTTCTCCTCATCTTCTGTTTATATGATACAGGTGAAAGAAGAACTTAAACTTCCCTGCCGCATTATTATCATGTTTTAGTCTGACCACATCCCCTGTTTATCTGTGAGCCCCTTTGAGGCATAGAATGTAATCATGTATATAGTTGTCTTTCTGTAAGTTCTGATATGCTGTGATTTGTAGATTAACTCGTGACATGCTGTGATGTGTAGATTGTATTCACACCATCTTTTAGATTATATATATATTTTTTTCCCTATATATTTGTTCCCCATTTATGTTTTTTTCCCCTTTAGTTCTTTTTTCCTTCGTTTCCTCAATGGATAGATATTTGTGCTAATTACTGCACATTAAAAGCAATATAAATCTTATCCATTTATTATAATCCACTTCTATTTAGCACAAAGTGTGCATGAATTAGGTATACATAGTATTCAGTGAGATACATGTATTTATTTTTATAGTAATGCTGTGAATACAACATTTGGTGAAACAAGGTCCCATATACCCATAGAAGTCGCAAAATCAATTAATTGATCAAATATTTGTTTTAATTGCACTTGCTATATATACAACATTGAGGAGGGAGGGGGCGTTACACTCCTGAGGAAGCCGTTCGATGATTTGGCGAAACGCGTAGAGTGGATCGCCCAGACGTTTGATGTGAGGCGGGGAGACACACTGTTGAAGATAGGCACGCCACGGAAGCCTAAACCGGAAGTGAAATACCAATTGAGAGACCGCAACGGAGCTGAGCTACCCGAGTGAATCCGGGAAGCAGAGAACCAAGGCGGACAGCTCAATTCATTACAGTGGAAGTCCCAACGAAGGCGGAGTGGTGAGCCACAGCACCGGGTGGTCTTTCCGGCTTGCACAAACTAAATGCTGTTTTAAATTTGTGTTATTGTAAGTGCGCAATCTTTGAATATATAAATATTTATTTTTTATTACATTGATTTGCGCTATGGGTGCTTTCCTGTTTTTTCTGCATCCCCTTTCCCTGCTGAGTTGCGTTGTGAAGTAAAACCAGTCCCGAACATAGAAGTACACATCCCAGTTCACTTTTGCTGCCGTGAACTTCAGTTTACTCTCATGAGTAGGACACACAGAAGAACCAAGATTTGAATTTATAAGTTAATCATCTGCACTTAGATTTTTGCACTGTTGTTTTTTCTCCCTACATGCTCCCCCTGCATTGTGAAAACGGAACACATATTTTGTTCAACAATATTTCTTGTATTTCTTTTGTCAATATGAATGTGCGGGGTAACATAAAAATATATTTCCCTAAAGTTATGATGAGGTGGTACTTAACCCCCATGAGACTAGCTAAATTCATCCCAGAGTACCCAACAATATGTCCGAAAGGATGTGGAGTACAAGCCACATTTATACATATGTGGTGGGGGTGCCCATTCATAGCAGCTTATTGGCTGGAAATCAAAATGTGGTCACAAAGGTTTTTCGGTTTGGACCTACCAATGGATCCCTGGTTATTTCTTTTAAACAAACCATATTATCTCCTCACGAGACATGAAAATAAATTCCTGTGCCACATATCTTCAGCCGCAAGACGCGAACTAGCGGCAGTATGGAAACAAACAATTATTTCCTCAATCCCCAAAGTTAAAAATAAAGTCTGGCAGATTTGCTACATGAAAAAACTGGTTAGTCTTAATAACGACACCTACACAGATTTTCAAAAGGTGTGGTTACCTTGGATTCTGAATGAAAATCAACCAGAAATTAATACCCACTTAATTTTGTTGTTAAAAAAAATATATATATTTATATTAACTGTGTTTGAATATTTTAAGAGGACTTGTTAGGTCAAATTTTAAATGAATGTGTTCTTTCTCCCATCTCTATTTTTTTGTACCCTTCCCTCCCCCCCATTTTTTATTTTTATTTTTCATCATTTCCCCCTCTCCCTAAAATTTTTAATAAAAATTAAGTTTAAAAAAAATAAATATATATATATTTCCCTATATTTACTGTAGATGTCATGACACTGCAGCATTAGTGCTTAATAGGTGCCTGTTTATTTAATATCACTACTATACTTTGACGACTGATCGCATTATATTTTATGTATATTTCTATATACTACACTGACAAACAGAAATGAAATATATTTGGTGTGACATGAATAAGATCTAAGGTAGTTTCCTGTACGGCTTTACAATCAAAGAGATGGCATACAGTATTTTCCTCTTGTCGTCCTTTAGCATATTCTGATCAGCAGGGGAATATATTTCACCTGTAATCATGGTTTTGTGCCAGGGATTTTAAGTCCTATCAAGAAACGAAATGAACAGAATTATTTAGATCCATGTGTCATCTGCTGTAAATGCCTTTCAATTGTTCAGTAGATTGCTTCATGTTGGAGAACACACAGCTTTGGCAATGATCAGTCCATTTTAAGAAGATTTAGCAGAGATTTAGTAGAAAAGATTGTCAAAGCCTTTGTTTAATGATATAAGGTCAGAGGGAAATATCATCTATATTTATAACCTTAGACTTCATCCAATTGCACTCAGATGATAAAGGAGAACATTTTCAGTTTCATCAATTTTAAACACAACTGTGCCTGGCTGTGCTTTCTGATGATAAGATAGAATAGAAAATGATTATTATCAAAAAATAGATGACTACAAAGTATTTTGTACACGTGCAAGTAACATAACATTAGGCTTGGATACCCGATGGGTAGCTAATCACCTTCTGTAGCTTATCCAGATACACTGTTGCTGAGTGCTAAAAATGACCAGAGATTTAACATGTAACAGTCAGAATCTCCTGTACAGACCAATCATGTGTCAGAAAATGTTCTTCTACTCAAATTGATAGCAAGGAATGTTTCCAACGTCTTCAAGGCGCAGTGCACAGACAACGTTTGCTCCATCGTTTGAAATGATGACGCCTACGGAGAGTCCAAGAGTGGTCAGTCATTTTGCAATGGCGTTCCTTAGTTTGTCTCCAGCATTGTTCTTAGTAAAGCCAGCATGTTGTGCTCATATTGTTTACATCTGGTAGTTACCAGGCACCGCAGCATTTCACATTGATACTGAAATACCATGCAGGAGGCTGTTACATTATGCCATTCACTAGTGGTTGATATATAGTTTGTGAACTTCTACAGCATCTGGTTATGACCAGACGTCTCTACACTGTAGGTACCAATTGTCAAACTAGGAATCTGATATCATTGATACCAGGCTAGCCATTTATTCAAATGGCTCAATGTTTGGTTATTGTGTTTACTATGGTCATCAATATGGTGTGAATTCATCAACTGGTACTTATTGGTGGCAAATTTGTATCTGTTCTCTGTAATGAGAATTTGGACATCAGGGTCAGTGGAGAACTAGAATATAGGGTACCTTCCCAGTCCCCGGTTTCCCTTGCCTGATTACCCTATCCTCAGACCTTCCGCTCCCCACCCACTGTGTGTAGGGATATGTATTTAGGGACAATTAATTTAATGGTTCCATTCCCATAGCATTGGATATTGCTACATGTGTATCGCAAATGAGTTGTATTACCCAACAGCCGATTGCACTGGTGTGATTGCCGTACATAGGTACTTACTATACAGTCCACATAGTGCCGTTTTATTTTATTGTTCTCATTTTTAGTGGTCCCCCTTATCTTGAAGTATACCCAATAAAATTGTTTTTAGATGTATCATATTCACATCACAACTGGGACCAGTGGTCTGCATTATCTTAGCATATCACTAGTCTGATAGACACTGACAGGGTACTAATCACACTTCATTATTACACAAGAATTGAGTGCATGATACAGGGACCTCCCGGGCGGTACTACTCGTTCCGCCCGGATCTTTTTGTGTAAAGCCTGCAATACATAGTTACATAGTAGATCAAGTTGAAGAAATACAGCATAATTGACCTAGCGACTCTGGGTCTTTTGTCTTGCCAGACCAAGTGGGATATTCTATTTTGTAGATTTTTTTAGTTCGAAACCAGGTATCCAGACCGGAAGAGTCTGGAAGTGATAACGTAATCTGGGGAGTATATTCATCTTGATCGATACTATTCTTCCTATCTACGATATCTAGAGGACATCCATTTAATCTCTGGGAGGTTCAGATTTAGGACTTCCGATTTATCCTTACTAATTGTGCACCTTGAGATTTTCCCAAAGTCTTAGAATGATATCATCTGCGAATAAAGAGATTGTATCATTTGTTTTTCCAATTACTATACCTTGGATATCTTTATTCGCTGGATACTATATTTTTTTAACTATAAATAAAGTGTAATGTGATAATCCAGTGGATCATAGCCTACAGTATTTTAACTACTTTATGTCTGTAAACTCAAAGTAGCGGAAGAAGATAGCGTATAATGGCACAAAATAGCTGTTTGTATTGACAAATTATGATCCTGTATTCTCTGCTTGTCAACCTCATGCTAATTAGATGCAGGGCTCTTTGATATACAGGGATGAATCTGGTAATTGCATCACATGTTAATACCAACTGGTTTCAAATATTACAACGAAAGGGATTTTACAGCAAAACACATTGCCCACATTTTCTAAAAAATATCTATATTTTGTAATGTAGCCCAAGGGAAAGTGCTTAAAAGGAAGATGTACCACTTCTCCTCACCAGGGGACTAGTTAATGGCCTGCTGCTTTAAAAAAAAAAAAGCCGTTTAAGCAGCTCCCTAGTAGCCCCTGCTGTTTTCTAGAAAAGGCTCACGCCCTGACAGAGGGATTACAGGTGCCCCTGCTCACCCAGAGACAGCCAGTGAGGATTCAAATCACTCCCCTTCTGTGGTGGGCTCCTATCCACATTTCTTCATCTCTGCTCCTCTCCACCTACTGTATGCTTGTGCCCATACACTGCTCCACTATGTACAAACCTTTCCCAACAACTGCTACACTCCTCAATAAAAAAGCACTCCCACAAATCTTCTCTTCACCTCCCGTCTCTCTCCTACGCCTCCTTGCTGCTGGGGATCTCTCTCCTAATCCTGGACACAGCCATATAAATACCTGTTCTCACCCATGCCTCCTCTTTCCCTGCTAACTGTGTAAGCTCTCTGGGGCAGGGATCTCCTTTCCTACTGTCTGACTTTGCTGCACTTATTGTATTATTATAATTCCCTGTACTGTATTGTCTTTGTAAAGCGCTGAGTACAATGTCGGCACTGTATAAATCTATATACACATACACCCCATCCCCTCTGTGATAGACTGAGCGGCCTCTCGCTCACTCAGGAAACACTGAGAGGGGATTTTAATGGCAGTGGAGACAGAAAGGAAAGTAGGAAACAGATGATGAGTAGGAAAGGGGGGAGTGCAGTATGCCCATAGAGGAACAGACACAGTGAGGAAGGGAGTGCAAAGAGGAGGAAGACATGGAGGGGGGGACAAGACACAGCAAGGAGAGGAGACATAGATAGTAAGTGTAGCCAGGTCACCTTTTGCCCCTTGCGACCCCCATCCCCTCCGTGGCCAGGATCGATGGCGGGTGCTGCCGGAGGCAAGCGGCAGACCCAACGGCCATTCCGGAGGGTGGGGGCCGAGCAGGGAGCGCACCGGAGTGCAGGAGATCTCCGGCGGCTCTCGCGCAGGGCGCCGCCATGTCGCGCCGGTTCGCGCATGCGCAGTAAGCTCCTGGCGGGCCAACAGAGTCGCGCATGCGCAGGACTAGGTAGGGAGTTGAGACAGCTCTTAGAGAGTCGCGCGAGGGCAGGAAATAGTCGCGTGAGAGTAGGGACCGTGAGAGAGATGTTGCGGCGGCCATTAGGGGTTAGTGCAGGCGCAGGGAAGACGCGCACGCTGCCCCAATGTAAGTACAGCCTCCACTGGACTACAACTCCCATGATGCTTAGGGCCAAGCACACCAGGTGCATCAGTGTGGCCAATAGGGCTGCAGGATCTCTAGGAGAAGCAAAGGATACATTTCGCGGGCTTGCAGCTACGTGGGCAGTCAGAGTCAGGAGCAGCCCAGGGAAGGAGGTAGGGTGCAGGAGTCAGGCCAGCGGCCCTAAGGTCCAAGTTAGCCCTGATTCCCCACCAGGTTAGTGAGTGTTGCCAGGGATAGCCTCAGGTTAGGGACCCTGTCACTTGCTGTAGTTAGAGCTGGGGAATAGAAAGGGACAAGTGGGCTGAGTGTTAGTCTGCAGAGCGTTGCTGCAGGAATTAGGTGAGGTAAGTGACGTGAGACAACTGGGGGGTTCATAGCGGTAACCAGTCCGGGGAGCCATAGCCCAGGGTCCGCATTGCGAGTGGCGTGAGGCAACAGGGGGGGTTCATAGCGGTAACCAGTCCGGGGAGCCATAGCCCAGGTCCGCGTTGCGCATAGTATGAGGCAACTGGGGGGTTCATAGCGGTAACCAATCCGGGGAGCCATGGCCCAGGGCCCGTGTTACGAGTAGGGTGGGTGCAGAGACCTACCTGCATAGGATAGGCAACCCCGCAGGCCCTAGGAGTTTTCCTTAAGCCACCTAAGGATGCTGTGCTGTAGGGACGGCCTATAGTACAGTGTGTGTCACGTTGTTATAGTGTTAGGTATCGACTCAGCGGACGCTGCAGTTCCAGTTAAGGAGTTCGGGCTCAAGTCGGGGCCACAGAGAATAACTCAAGGTTGGGATCAGACGGATTCATCGCACGTTTGACCCTTTTCGAAGTGTTGCTGCTCTGAGCACCGGAGTGCTCGGCAGGTACTATACAGTTCTAAGTGCACCAATGGGCCCTTAGTGTAATTGTGACTGCGCAGTCACCCATTACTTCTCTCTGCAAGAGTGCGGGACATTGGGTGGGACTCTATGGACACTGGGTGGGATCACCTGGTGTTGGGAAAGCGTCCTGCGCGACGCAGTGGTAAGTGTCTCCTCTAGAGAGGGACACCGGTTATGTTGGTATTGTCATGATATGTGTTATCTCATGTACTTAAGTAAATAGTATTAGTTATTATACCTCAACGTGTGTGTGATTATTGTGATTGTCCTGCGAGGAACCACTCCCCCTCTGGTGGGAGCCATCGCAGGTGGAGGCACTGAATTGAGTAAGTGAGTACTCCTAGTATAATTGCCCCAGGTTCCCCGTGGCGGAAGCTCAGCCCTCCTGCGAGCCAACAGGTAACGCACCACACACCTGGTAACATTGTATGTTCCCTTTCACCCCACACTATATCTGCGATTGGGGGGGGGAGTACCCGTTACATTTGGAGGCGCTGCTGAGATAGACCTGGGGTGCCCTGTTTTCATTTTTTCAAATTGTCCCATTCATATTTTTCACCATGTGCGTAAAGTCCGGACACGAGATCCTCGCCTGGGCCTTGAGGATAAATAATCTTAGTCCCCGCCGTGTGGTGGCCTTAGAAGGCGTTCCCACCAATATATCTGAAGACGAGATCTATGAGCATATGCGTAAAATCCCCGGATGGCAGCACGCTCTTCTTATAGACTTAGAGCTAGCTTCCACGTCCCCGTGGAGATCGCGGCTTTTTGTCGTGTCATCCTCAAGGGATATATGCCCGTCCGAGTCACCGTCCACGTTATTTATGCCCGGGTGTCCCCCTAAGGGTTACCCTTTAGTATACGCTGACCCCGCGTCATCGCAACTTCCTCCAAGTGAGATGCGGGCACGTGGTACCGCGCCCAAGGCGCAGAATGATTTTACAGAAAACCATCCGGGACTGGCGGGAAAACCTAAGCCCCACCCCCGCCAACTGAGTGACACAGTGCAGAGCCAGAATCACTCCTTGAAAGAGTGTGCTGCCCCTCTAGATTCCACCAGGGGGAGCGAGAGTTTGGAGCACACTGAGCAGCAGTCACCAACTTCTGTTCCCCATAAAGCAAGCACCGAATGTAGAGATACACACCCTCGGATGTATAGAGTCATAAGGGTCCCAAAGTTTGACTTGCCCCTGGTGGTATGCCCATGTGTATTAGACGACTGGAATATGATTGGTGGCTGGACCGACAAGTTATCAACATTACCATTGGCGCTCACGATGACAGTGGTAGATGGGGAAGGATGCCTACACTGCTGTTTGACCAGTTGCGATTGCCCCGTCGGTGAATTGACAAGGGGGCCCCAGTGTACCGACTGCGGGGCGCAGTTCATGAAGCCCGTACTGCTGCGGCTTGCAGAATCCTCCAGGGAAGAAGCCGTCGACTTTAATACTGAACCGGTCAGTACAGCTAACCCATCTACCCCTCTCATAGACATTTTGGAGGGCCCGTGTGCTCTCGTGAACACTCTAGACCCGGTTCCCGAGCAGGAATCACCTGCCCAGCTAGCTATGGAACCGAGTGACACATCGGTGGCGATGCGCCTACCGGCGAACCACCCCAGCGGTGATACAGAGGAGACAGAGGAATCACAGGGTAAGGTGTCTGTACCCCCATCTTCTTTTAGTGATTTCAGCGACCAACCACTCGTGGTGATGCGCCTGCCGGCGGACCACTCTAGTGAAGTCATCAAGCCAACTTACTCAGTGACAGTGAATCCTGATATGGGCCCGTGTGCCCTACAATGGCCAGTCTGGCCTACAGAGGTACCATCGGTCCCAGGCTTGGGATCAGTACCTGTTGACGACGACAAGGGTGAGTTGACTGCCCCAGGGGTGTTGAGTGTGAGCCTCCAGGTGACCGCGGAGCACGATAGCTTCTTAAGTCTGGACACCAGGGCGAATGGCTCCACTCGACATCGCGTCCTGGTGGAGGTGTCCCCCCTAGAAGATAGCTGTCCCGCAGTGTGAGTGGACCAGTACCCACCGCCTATCGTTCCAGATGAAGAGAAACCCATCGCAAGCCAGCAGAGTGGTAAGGAACCCCCTTGCTCCCCACAGGCTCCGATGGAGGTGGCCGTGAAAAAGGCCAGAGTTACGGCTCCTGAACTGAGTATGAGCCCGTGCGCTCTAACCCATATGGTCCCAGGACTGGGATCCAAAGCTCCCGAGTTTCAAGACAGTGAGTGGACTGCTCCAGAAGTGTTGTGGACAGGCCCCAAGACAGCCGAGGTGGGAACTGACAGCATCCCCGAGGACCTGTTGGCCACCGGGAGTCACCGCAGTGGTAAGGTATCTACCCTTCACCCCCTGCCAGGTGAAGCAGAGACTTTGAGTAAAGAGACAGTGTCCAATTCTCGCTTCTCAGTGGAAGCTGCGCACGTACGTAGGGACAAGGACTGTGTGGCAAAGGATCTAGAAGAAGTTGCCTCCTTTGGGCCCAAAAAGAAGCGGCCCATCCGCCAAGTAGTGGACCGTGGGAAAGGTCCTGGCTGCCTGGCCTGCTGCTTCCAGGCCGTGGATGACCGGGTAAAGGCCGGTTTGAAAGACACTGTGCTATTCCTTCCACCAGGGGGAGGAAGTAGTACTGAACCAGTGACTGTTATCCCAGAGTGCGCTCTCCGAGAGATACATCCAGGGGAGGCTCACGGATGCAAAAGTGAGGTACCCCCACCTGATCCGTTAGGGGCACCCCACAAATGGTCTCAGCTAGCGTCGGGTATTGCTGGGTGTGATATGCCATGTTTTGGTGAGGTTAAAGTCAATCTGATAAGTGTGCCGATTATTCAATGTAATTTTTCATTGTGTAAACTTATGCCAGGTTATGTGGTTCCCCAAGCGAGGGCGTTGGGTTTTTCACCAGGGGGAGAGTGTAGCCAGGTCACCTTTTGCCCCCTGCGACCCCCATCCCCTCCATGGCCAGGATCGATGGCGGGTGCTGCCGGAGGCAAGCGGCAGACCCAACGGCCATTCCGGAGGGTGGGGGCCGAGCAGGGAGCGCACCGGAGTGCAGGAGATCTCCGGCGGCTCTCGCGCAGGGCGCCGCCATGTCGCGCCGGTTCGCGCATGTGCAGTAAGCTCCCGGCGGGCCAACAGAGTCGCGCACGCGCAGGACTAGGTAGGGAGTTGAGACAGCTCTTAGAGAGTCGCGCGAGGGCAGGAAAGAGTCGCGTGAGAGTAGTGACCATGAGAGAGATGTTGCGGCGGCCATTAGGGGTTAGTGCAGGCGCAGGGAAGACGCGCACGCTGCCCCAATGTAAGTACAGCCTCCATGGGACTGCAACTCCCATGAGGCTTATGGCCAAGCACACCAGGTGCATCAGTGTGGCCAATAGGGCTGCAGGATCTCTAGGAGAAGCAAAGGATACATTTCGCAGGCTTGCAGCTACGTAGGCAGTCAGAGTCAGGAGCAGGCCAGGGAAGGAGGTAGGGTGCAGGAATCAGGCCAGCGGCCCTAAGGTCCAAGTTAGCCCTGATTCCCCACCAGGTTAGTGAGTGTTGCCAGGGATAGCCTCAGGTTAGGGACCCTGTCACTTGCTGTAGTTAGAGCTGGGGAAAAGAAAGGGACAAGTGGGCTGAGTGTTAGTCTGCAGAGCGTTGCTGCAGGAATTAGGTGAGGTAAGCGACGTGAGACAACTGGGGGGTTCATAGCGGTAACCAGTCCGGGGAGCCATAGCCCAGGGTCGGCGTTGCGAATGGCGTGAGGCAACTGGGGGGGTTCATAGCGGTAACCAGTCTGGGGAGCCATAGCCCAGGTCCGCGTTGCACGTAGTATGAGGCAACTGGGGGGTTCATAGCGGTAACCAATCCGGGGAGCCATGGCCCAGGGCCCATGTTACGAGTAGGGTGGGTGCAGGGACCTACCTGCATAGGATAGGCAACCCCGCAGGCCCTAGGAGTTTTCCTTAAGCCACCTAAGGATGCTGTGCTGTAGGGACGGCCTATAGTACAGTGTGTGTCACGTTGTTATAGTGTTAGGTATGGACTCAGCGGACGCTGCGGTTCCAGTTAAGGAGTTCGGGCTCAAGT
This sequence comes from Ascaphus truei, assembly GCF_040206685.1. NCBI lineage: Eukaryota > Metazoa > Chordata > Amphibia > Anura > Ascaphidae > Ascaphus > Ascaphus truei. Next base: position 79,606,885 of record NC_134490.1, on the reverse strand, counting down.
CGGGGCCACAGAGAATAACTCAAGGTTGGGATCAGACGGATTCATCGCACGTTTGACCCTTTTCGAAGTGTTGCTGCTCCGAGCACCGGAGTGCTCGGCAGGTACTATACAGTTCTAAGTGCACCAACGGGCCCTTCGTGTAATTGTGACTGCGCAGTCACCCATTGCTTCTCTCTGCAAGAGTGCGGGACATTGGGTGGGACTCTATGGACACTGGGTGGGATCACCTGGTGTTGGGAAAGCGTCCTGCGCGACGCAGTGGTAAGTGTCTCCTCTAGAGAGGGACACCGGTTATGTTGGTATTGTCATGATATGTGTTATCTCATGTTCTTAAGTAAATAGTTTTAGTTATTATACCTCAACGTGTGTGTGATTATTGTGATTGTCCTGCGAGGAACCACTCCCCCTCTGGTGGGAGCCATCACAGGTGGAGGCGCTGAATTGAGTAAGTGAGTACCCCTAGTATAATTGCCCCAGGTTCCCCGTGGTGGAAGCTCAGCCCTCCTGCGAGCCAACAGGTAACACACCACACACCTGGTAACATTGTACAGTATGTTCCCTTTCACCCCACACTATATCTGCGATTGGGGGGGGGAATACCCGTTACACAAGGAAAGAGGAGGCAAAGAGACAGCAAGGAGAGGAGGAGACAGAGGGAGGAGGAGGAGGCTGAGGGAATGGAGAGCAGTGCAAAGAGAGGGGAGGAGAAACACCAAGGTTAGTTGAAGGAGGAAACAGAGACAGCAAGGAGAGGAGACAGGTGAGATGAGAAGGAGAGGAGGGAGTGTAGTGTGCACAGAGAGGAGGAGACACAGTAAGGGAGTGCAAAGAGAGAGTGCAAAGAGGAGCAGGGCATTATGGAGAAGAGTGAAAAGTGGGGAAGAGGGGATAAGAGACAGCAAGGCATTACAGGAAGGGGTGAAAACAAAGAGTAATGTTTCATTAACAACCTGTCGGATCTCCTAGATAGGCCTATGTTACGCCAGGTACAGATAGTATTTTATATAACACTGTACATGTTTTAATTGTAACTATTCAAAACAAATTTTTCAATGACTGCAAGAAATGTCATCTTTTGGAGTCAAAAGTATAAAATATTAATACCAATTGACTACATACCAATTACAATATACAATACACATAAAATAATTCTGAAGTCAATAATTCTGTGTTATTTCATGTTCCATTGTGTTACATTATGTTCCTGAGACAGCAATTTTTATCAAAAGGGTAAAAGGGTTATAATGTTGCAGTTATTTTCAATATTATATTTTTTCAGACTTATGTCAAAACACATTTCACATATAGTAAATTGCTCACGTCAGTCTGGGGTTTGGAACAAGAGGAAAAAAAGTCAGATTCGAGCAACTTTTGACCTATGGGTCTCACTATTATACCTTGTGAAATGAACTGACATGAGCTTATTGTAACAGAGGAATTCGCCATATGCCTGCATAGTTCAAAGTCATGCTTTATACTAGGAAAAACAAAGCATTCTGATTAGTGAAAAATACTACACAACCAGGGACATTACTGGATTCCCCCTAGAACAGTGTTTTTCAAACTTTTTTACATTGATTACTCCCTGCTAATAAATATGTATGTGTAAGGATGTGCACATATATAAAGGTTCCGCGCTGTCAATCACCTAGGCAGCGCCATATTGTCCCTGTTTTGCCAGCAAGGTCACTGCGTACAAGTTGGGCTGCGCATGCGCGAGAGAAGCGCGCGAAGGGTAACCAATCTGTAGAGACTTGGAGGAGGTTTGAACTCTGAACTCCGAACTGTGAGAGGGTCAGCTGAGGCTGAGGACCAATCGGATTCGAGACTTTGTATAGAGGAACCGGATGCGTGTGGGCGGTGGGTCAGAGCAGAGAGGGAGGTGAAGGAGGAGGTTGGCGGAACCTCATGTGCGCGAGCGGAGGGTCAGTGACCCGTCCGCTTAGGTGAAAGGTATTCCCCGGCCCGAGGAGTATTCCCCTGTCATCGTAGGGTGCTGTTTTGTAAGGACGGCCCTAGTTGGTAGGGACATTTCCCATTAGTGTGGTTTTGGCTGCGGAGCTGCGGCCGCCATCTTGGATTGGATACAGACGGCGCTGCAGCAAGGAGTGACGGCGAAAGGCTGGAGCAACGCTAGGACCCTGCGTGGAGTGTGATGGTCATCGCAGTGACCGGAAGGTATCATTGTCTACAAGTGCACCTACACCGGTCACCAGGCGCTGATCCCGCCTCCCACTAACTAATTGGGCCAACCGTGCAAATCCTATGGTACCATACCTATACTGGTTATAAGACATACTCCTAGGGAGAGTGGCAGAGCCACCTATGTATAGGACATTATCCCTAATAAGGTGTGGCCGAGCCACGGTGTGAGTGTGTAATGTTATATGTTTATTCTGCAGATCATTTGTTCTTTATGCATGATATATAAAAGGTTGCTGTTGCATAATGCTGTTGTGATGTTCTTGCTCAGGGTATAATCTCTATCATGGGGATCCTGGGCAAGTGGAGGCGCTGCACCGCGATGAATAAAGGTATGACCCCAGGCTCCCAAATAGCGGAGGCTCAGAGCTCCTGAGGACACAGGTACATGCACCATAGTAGTTCCTTATTGTAGGCGTTCACAAAAAGGGCTACATTTGGAGGCGCTGCTGAGATCTTAGACCTGGGGTGCCCCCACATTTTTTTTGTTTTGTCTCTATTGTGCAGCCAACCCACATCATGTCGGTGCCCTCGGCGCTCGAGGTGCGCAAGTGGGCCCAACGGCGCGGGATTCCCTTGAACCGTGTTTTCGCGCTGGGCCATGTCCCCGCCATGATCTCGTTAGGCACAGTGACCGAGCAGGTCCGAAAGCTTCCTCTCCTGGACAATGCCCAAGTACAAGACCATTTTTATGACCGCGACCAGACCTGGCGCCGGATCTTGTATGCCACTGAACAAGATATATGCCCCGAGGCTTTGCCCCGTATACTGCTGCTGCCCGAGGCCCCAGGGGTGCGCTGTCCCATAGTCCAGGCGGACACCCCTGCGCCCCTGGCCACTTCCACCCCCCGGAGAGAGTATACCCCCACCGTTGGCGCCGCGACGGGAGGCCCCGACCACTCCCCTGACCGTGGCCTGCACCCTCACTGGCCCGCAGCCCTGAGCCTAGGCTCCTCATCTACCCCGTCCAGCCTGCGGGCTAGCCTCAACCGACTTAGCCTATCAAGATTGGACGCTTACCCCGCTGTCGGGGATAGCTTACCGGGAGACACCTCTTTGCCCGCCTTAGCTGCCGCTATCCACAATACCACCCAGTCGCTCCAGTACAGGAAGTTAAAGGCCTTCTCCGGGGAGAAACCCACGCCCCAAGGGGAAGTAGGGATAGAGGACTGGCTGGATCATACCGAACAGGTACTACCTGAATGGACCTGCACGGACGCGGTCCGCAGACAACGCATCGTCGAGTGCTTACGGCCCCCCGCGTCCCACATGGTGCACTACTACCGAGACGACAACCCGGAAGCTGATGCGGCAGATCTCATCTACTGCCTAACCAAGGCGTATGGAGCTCCGGTGGACATGTACACTTTGATGTCGAAATTTCATGCGTTAGCCCAGAAGGAAGGGGAGATGGTATCCGATTTTCTCAGGCGACTACACCTGGATCTCTGGAATATGGTGAGGAAAGGCGTGTTGCCACGGAAAGAAGCCAACGGAATACGTACCACTCAGTTGCTGAGGGGCCTCCTACCCCTACACCCCGTGTTGGTGCGGGTCAGTAGCTGCATAACGCCCGGACAAGCCCTGTCGTTTCACGACTTAATGGATCGGGTCCAAGCGCACGAGATGGTGTTGTTAGGGCGTGACTTAGCCACTGGGAAGAAGCCACCGCCCGGGGGTAAAGAAGCCAAGAAAGTGGACCCAAAGCCCGATGTGCCCGAACCTGGGGATCCCGATCCCGAGGATGTCCCTACCCCAGTGACACCCAGACCTCGTCCCCCGACTGGGCGAAGTCCCCCAACCAGGAGAGACGAGGCTTACCTCAGCCAAATGCAGTGTTACGCATGTGGAAAGATGGGACATTTACGGGCCCACTGCCCCACCTCGCGGAGGACGTCGTCCCGACCGGCGCAATCGATGCCGTGCCAACCCCTGGAGGATGAAAAGGTGTTGCCATCCTCTCCGAGCCCCCGAATTGGCCCCGCCTCCATTATTCGAGTGGTTATTGAGGGCATCTACGCCGCCGCATTATTGGATACGGGATCCCAAGTGACCATCGTGTACCGGCCCTTCTACGACCAACACCTACACCAACTACCGTTGCTATCTGCGGATGCCTTGCGACTACGGGGATTGAGTCATGAAGATTACCCCATAGACGGAGTAGTGAAGGTGCAGTTAGATATTCTCCAGCTGAATACTGGTAAACATCACCCCATGGAAGTGGAGGCCTTAGTGTGCCCCGAGCCTCAGGACCACCCCAGCGCCCCAATCATCTTGGGGACCAACGCTGACATTGTGCGCGCGGTATTCCGCCAGTTTTTGCAGGAAGCAGGAGAAGCCCCACTGCTGGCCCTAGCGGCCTGTCCCGCCCTCCAAGAGGTCTGCGGTAAAATTGCGACCGAAGAAGAGTATGGCGTCCTTTACAGCCAAGAATGGGGGCTGACCCAAATTCCCCCGGGGGAAGGACGAATGATGGTCGCCGCTTGCCATTACCCCCGACGACGGTTAGAGGATCAACTCTTCACCGTGGAGAGCGTGGCCCAAGACGAACAACGGTTGGGCTACAAAGTACTGGCCTCTGTTAAGGAATGGCCCGGGAAGATTCCGGATCGCACCTGGGTGTACGTGCAGAATATATCCCCGTACCCCATGACTATTGACCGGCGGCAGACGCTGGGAAGGATCTACCCCGTGACTCCCGAAGAGAAGGTTCCGACGAGACAATCAAGGTGTTCACCTACTATCGTTGATTCAGTATTGGAATTTGACTTCGGCGACTCACCACTCCCGGATGAATGGAGGGAGAGAATGCAGAACGAGCTTCACGACCGAAGAAATGTGTTCTCCACCAGTGATATGGACATGGGGTGCAGTCGCAGTGCCCACCATACCATCCGAATGAGCGACGCTACCCCCTTCCGGGAGCGCTCCCGGCGGCTTGCCCCCAGGGATGTTGAGGAAGTGAGGAGATTACTCGCCGAGATGGAAACGGCTGGCATCGTGCAGGAATCTCGGAGCCCTTACGCCTCACCCATCGTGGTAGTCCGCAAGAAGAATGGGACGGTCCGTCTATGTATGGATTTTCTCTGTATCGAGCCCGACAGTCGGGGAGTTAGTAATGTTCTTGTGATCACTGACCACTACACTAGGTACGCCCAAGCGTTCCCTACGAAAGACCAGAAGGCCGTAACGGTGGCCCGAGTACTATGGGAGAAATATTTCATTCACTATGGATTACCAAATCGTCTTCACTCCGATCAGGGCAGGGACTTTGAGAGTACACTGATACGGGAGTTGCTCACCCTACTGAACATTGCCAAGTCGCGTACTACCCCGTACCACCCCGAAGGGGATGCTCTGCCTGAACGGTTCAATCGCACTTTGTTAGATATGTTAGGAACCTTGTCGAGCCCGAAAAAGACGGAGTGGAGTAAACACGTCGAGGCATTGGTACATGCGTATAATTGTACCCGACATGAGTCCACCGGGTATACCCCGTATTTCTTGATGTTCAGAAGAGAAGCCCGTTTACCGGTGGATGTGCGCCTGCGGATATCTACCGATGGGGTATCCAATAGGACGCACTTTCGATATGTCCAGCGGCTAAGGGACAGTTTACAGCTGGCCTATAAATTGGCTGAACGGACGACTGCGCAATTGAATGCGGGAAATAAAAGGCGCTACGATCACAAAGTACGTCACAAGGAAATTCACCCCGGAGATGCGGTCCTCTTACGCAACTTAGGTGTTCCTGGGAAGCATAAATTGGCCGACCGGTGGCGGGAGGGTGTGTATGAGGTGGAGTCACAGATGCCTGGTCTTCCTGTGTACCGGATCAAGGATTCTGAAGGCCGCGTGAAAGTGTGGCATAGGAATCATCTGCTTCCCATACCTCAAGTAGGGACGGACGAATTGGAAATCCCAGCCACGCCCATAGATGGAGGAGTTGAACACACAGAGGATGGCCCAGAGACTGTAAAAATTGCCACCTCTGAGGATCCAATGGAAGGAACCTCTCAAAGGGGCCTTCCGGCCGTGGAGGCATCTCCCGAAGGAGCTACGGGTAAAGAGCCTCTTGGCCCGAACATTGATCATTTGACTCCCGCGAGTCAGCCTCTAGACCCACAAAGCCCATGTTTCACACCCCAAAGAGACTGTACTAATGCTGAATACCCCTCAAGGGTAGAGATGGAAGTACCAGTTGAGACTGGACACTCTGCAGAGGAAGCAGAGGAGAATCAACCCCGGCGAAGTCAAAGAAACAGTCAGCCTCCCATGCGAATGGCATATGATCAATTTGGGGCACCCCATTATGAGGCTCAGCAGTGGGCTCGGCATAGGATGCAAGCTATGATGGTACTGTTTAATGAAATGTGTAACCTAATCTAGGAGGGAGAGGGTTGTGTAAATAGTTATATATGTGGGTTAGGTAGTCCAGCGGGGACGTTGGATTCTGGAGAGGGGAGAATGTAAGGATGTGCACATATATAAAGGTTCCGCGCTGTCAATCACCTAGGCAGCGCCATATTGTCCCTGTTTTGCCAGCAAGGTCACTGCGTACAAGTTGGGCTGCGCATGCGCGAGAGAAGCGTGCGAAGGGTAACCAATCTGTAGAGACTTGGAGGAGGTTTGAACTCTGAACTCCGAACTGTGAGAGGGTCAGCTGAGGCTGAGGACCAATCGGATTCGAGACTTTGTATAGAGGAACCGGATGCGTGTGGGCGGTGGGTCAGAGCAGAGAGGGAGGTGAAGGAGGAGGTTGGCGGAACCTCATGTGCGCGAGCGGAGGGTCAGTGACCCGTCCGCTTAGGTGAAAGGTATTCCCCGGCCCGAGGAGTATTCCCCTGTCATCGTAGGGTGCTGTTTTGTAAGGACGGCCCTAGTTGGTAGGGACATTTCCCATTAGTGTGGTTTTGGCTGCGGAGCTGCGGCTGCCATCTTGGATTGGATACAGACGGCGCTGCAGCAAGGAGTGACGGCGAAAGGCTGGAGCAACGCTAGGACCCTGCGTGGAGTGTGATGGTCATCGCAGTGACCGGAAGGTATCATTGTCTACAAGTGCACCTACACCGGTCACCAGGCGCTGATCCCGCCTCCCACTAACTAATTGGGCCAACCGTGCAAATCCTATGGTACCATACCTATACTGGTTATAAGACATACTCCTAGGGAGAGTGGCAGAGCCACCTATGTATAGGACATTATCCCTAATAAGGTGTGGCCGAGCCACGGTGTGTGTGTGTAATGTTATATGTTTATTCTGCAGATCATTTGTTCTTTATGCATGATATATAAAAGGTTGCTGTTGCATAATGCTGTTGTGATGTTCTTGCTCAGGGTATAATCTCTATCATGGGGATCCTGGGCAAGTGGAGGCGCTGCACCGCGATGAATAAAGGTATGACCCCAGGCTCCCAAATAGCGGAGGCTCAGAGCTCCTGAGGACACAGGTACATGCACCATAGTAGTTCCTTATTGTAGGCGTTCACAAAAAGGGCTACATATGCAACAAGCCTCTAATTGTTAATAAAAATAGGAGTACCTGCAGCACTTATAAACAGCTGTGACACTAACAGTGATCAAACACAGAGCAATTTCATATAAAGAGAGCAAACAAGTCTCATAAGCAGAGCATATTACACAGGGCATTATCAAGATGCAGCTACCCAGACAAATACTCCCCCAGAGAGGGGTAAACCCAGGGGGAATGGGGAAGGGGAGACAAGGAAGATAAATAACACACTAATCTACACACTACAAATATCACAATAAAGTGCAAAAAAGGTGCAACACACTGCCAAAAAGCCAACACCATAAAAAGGAACACAATCCAAAAATCAAGGGGGGCGGCTACGTCTCGGGCACAGCCCTTCTTGGCCCGTTCCCACATAAGAGTGGCACTTCCCTTCAGGAGGAAAAAAGGAGTCCCGTGGCTACAATGTAACCTGTGCATACTTAGTTTTTAGGAAGGTGATGTAGAAAAGATCTAAAGATCATCTCATCCGCTGCCCTGCAACTCGTCACCAAACCATCCAGCATGCAAGGGAGTGACACACTGCAGTGCAGCAGATAAAGGGATCTTTAGATCTTTTCTACATCACCAAATTTAATTAGGGGTGGGGGGGGTGATGTGTGTGTGACGTGCAGGTGGGGGGGGTATGCAGCAGGGGTGTGTGCAGCGGGGGTGATGTGCAGGGTGGGTCGTGGTCTATGTGTGATGTGCAGGGGGGGAGGAATGATGTGTATTGGAGAGGGGTGTGGAAGAGAGGTGGGGGCATGTGGGAGAGAGAGCTGGGGGAGAGATATAGAGGCTGGTCTTGCAAGGCCGCCAGCACTGGGGGTTGGGGGGGAGTGTGGGATAGCAACAAGTTATGATTTGTCAAAAGAAAATCAGTTAGCGGTTAGACAAAGATGACTTTTGATCCTGATGCAAACTTTGAGGATCACTCAAGCTCCACTCATCGTACACTTGTATGTTCTTTACCCAACCGCTTGTTCATTTTCTCTTGACACATTGCATTTTTTCAGGCTACCAAGATAACCCTTTCTGTGTTAATTTACAGTGAAGGAAAATACCTGTTATTTCACAAACTATACCAATATGTATTCCTTGAGTTAATGCAGTGTGTAAACAAGGACACACGTTTCTTTGAAACATTATGGAGAAGTAGTGACTATTGTATGCAAGTGTTGGATCATTCCTAAGACCCATTTAGGTCGCACAATTTACTTTGTAAAATCTACCTAGTATGAAGCTCACAGTGATCATAGTCCATCATGTCAGTTCATTTTGTTTTGTATGGTTCCACATCAGGAAAAAAATAATTTCCAGTTTGGATCACCAATAGTAAAAATACTATATTATATCAAAATATATGATTTTTGCATCTTTACAATGCCACTTTAAATGATCAAAACATATCAAAATGAAATACAGTGAATATTATATGGGGAGGTGGGAGGGGGGTTCTTATATAGCGCTGTACATAGCATTTGTCAGGAATAATTAGTCTCTGTCCCGTAGAGTTTACAATCTAATGTTGGTGCCAGAGGAACAGTGAGATTGAGCAATTTTCAGGAATCTGACACTGTGATGTGAGCTGGGTTCATCTGCTTCAAATGCAATGATATTACCACTGCGATACCAGCACTTCTTCAGCCCTACTAATATCATCATAGGATCTGTTTCATGGCTTTTCCTATTTCGATCTGAAAACCTAACTCCAAACAACAGGGTAACAAATACCACAAAATACAGAGTTCATCCAGTACTACATTATTTGGGAATTAGTAGCCGATTCAAATAAACTAGGAAAATAATAGCCTGCAGTTAGTTTAAAGTGTCAAGGCTTCTGGCTGCAATATACAATACTGTACCCATCAGTTCTACGATATTATTAGATTTAAGAAAGTCATAAGCATTTGTTAAACTATCGGAGTGATCGTCATGTAGGTTTAGTTGCAACATCCCAGTAAAGCATTGTTCTTTTTGTGTGACCTACATTACATGTGTCTTCTTCCCATATGCTTAACGCTACTTCTCTTCAATACCAGATTGTACATTATACCGTGGAGAATAAAGCATGTGTATGATTTCTGCATCACTTATCCAGACTGCCTTTTTAAGCCTTCGGGGAACATAAAATGTATTTTTATTATTACAAGAAAATGTGCAATTGAAACAACGCGTTTTGGTTTCTGACATACAATATTGGGTGATATTCACCAAACCTTAAGATAAAGGTGACCTCAGAGGAATATAATGATTATATAAGTAGCTATTCAAATAAGAGAGGAGCATCTATATGAGTGAGTGACAGGGTCGGTGGGTGAGTGATTGACAGGGTGGGTGGGTGAGTGACAGGGTGGGTGGGTGAGTGAGTGACAGGGTGGGTGAATGAGTGACAGGGTGGGTGACAGGGTGGGTGGGTGAGTGAGTGACAGGGTGGGTGGGTGAGTGACAGGGTGGGTGGGTGGTTGGTTGACTTTGACTGGGTGACAGAGGGTTGGTGGGAGATGGTGGGTGGGTGACAGTGGGTGACTTACCTTGACCGGGTGGTGGTTCCTGGTGGCAGACGGTTCCCCTCCTGGCACTGATATCCCCGTGGCATCTGGCTGGGGCAGGAGGTGGGTTCGGGAAGTTGGCGGGGGATTGGGGGGGGAAAGAGTGGCAGGCTGGGGCAGGAGGCCCGTGCCATGCTTCGCCTCAGTTCCTCGTTGGGAGCGAGGGGGGAGGAGCCTGGAGTTGGCGCAGGAGGGCCGCGGCGCGCCGCGCTTCCCTCCGTCTGGGAGCCGGTGCAGCCGGCGTCAGGAGGACAGTGAGCCACCCGAGGAGTGTGAGCAGCCGCGCGTGACCGCCAGGCCGCTGGACGGCTTGCAACACACAGGTGACGGGGGCACCGGGGAAAGGGAGGGGGGACCGACACAGGGGGCAGTGGGGGAGGTGGAGTGACACCCGGGGCCGGGGGGGCAATATCCGGTGGGGGTGATACCCGGGGGCAGGGGGACTCAGCAGGAGACAGGAGGGAGAGGGAAAAGAAGAGAGTGGCCAGGCGAGGCTGAGACGCTCCGGTGAGGAGGTGCTGTGCCTTGCACGGGAGAGGCGGAGAGAGCCGGATTAGCGCTTTCAGGGATGGGGAGCTGGGGGAGCGGCCTATGTGAGGGGAGAGCCGCAAAGAGCGTGCTCTGTGTGGGAGAGGGGGGGGAGCGCCGGGGAAGGGTGAGAGTTGGGGAGGGTGAGAGCCGTGGGAAGGGAGCAGTGTGTGTGAGGTAGAGCGCCGGGGAAGGGTGAGAGTCGGGAGGATGTGAGAGCCGGGGAAGGGAGCGGCCGGTGGGAGGAGATAGCAGGAGAGAGTGTGTTCTGGGGGGCCAATGAGAGCCGTGGGGGGGGGGGGGCGGGACACAGGGGGGGGGCAGACACACCGGCCAATGAGAGCCGTGGGCGGGCGGACCGATGGACCGACGGACCAAGCAAATGGTCTCCAGACACTCTCAAACAAGATTTTTGATTATATAGATATATATATATATATATATATATATATATATATATATATGACACACAAAGATGAATACCGCATCAAAACAACCAATATACATATAAACGCTGTCTAAACCAGAACAGAGAATGACTGCAAATAACAGAAAAACATCTGCTGGCATTGCTGGAGGAGTAGGAAAGATATATAAACACAGAAAAAGAAACCTCACAAAAAGCAATTTAGCAAATTAATAATAATACATTTAATGAATCAAAATTTAAAGAAAAACAAAAAATAGCTAACTGAAACCTTAACTACTGGACTCAAAAAAGAGTTATATGATTAGGACAAAAAATTATTATTATAAATGAATGTGACTAACTCATATAACACAGATATAAGGAGGAAAATAAAAAGGGGAATAAAGGCAAAACCTAAATGAAACCACTATGGGGACCAAGTCACCCATAGTGATTTACAACCGTCCGGTCATATAGTGAGGATATGGTATCAATAAACAATACAGGCAAATGCCCTAAACTCCAGAGAAAAGTACCTGGTGTAAAACCACCAGGAAAGATGTAAACATAACATAGAAAATATCAGCAAACATACTAAACTCATATGTGGGGCACTGGAATGAAAACACCTAATGCATAGACCTATAAATATAGCTCATACAAAAGACCATAAATCACTGAATTATCTTTATGGTCTTTTGTATGAGCTATATTTATAGGTCTATGCTTGTGTCATTCGTTGTAACATCGCTGGAAGAAGAGATCAGTGTATCTCGAAAGCTCGCTCGTTAGCCACAGAACGGTATCATCTATTTATTTTTTGATTATTGAAGCTCGGCTAACACGGTACTGATACCTCTACATGTATATATATATTGTGACATAGTCCAAAGATGTTAGGCAGCTTTCTGCCCCATTTTAGAGCAGAAAGTGCAGGAATAGCTAAAAATGATCCGTTCCACAGCTTCACATTAACTCAGGCAGCTGGATGGAAAATCCAGACCACAGATTACAATGGCTCTAGTTCTCCCTCACCTGCTCTTCTAATCACATGCACAGGTATTTAGAGCAGAGAGGTTTTGCATTTCACTCTCTCTCCTTAGAGCCTGGGGGCTGGGGGTGTCGCTACTCTCCTGCATCCAGTATCGAGGTTGACGGCCTCTCCACGTATGACAGTACCAGAGGATTTGCCTGGACACCACGAACAGATAAGACAAAACAAATGATTACTGCTGTTGCTAAAAGACTGTGCTGTATCTTGTGTCCCTAAATGAGAGAGCATTGTTTTAAGCTGGGGAACCAGTTTAGTTGGCCAGCAGCTGTTAGAGAGACTGATTCTGATGTGTAGTTAGATCCCTGAAAGGGATAGGATTTGCTTATATGATTTTGGTTTTATTTCTTGAAATAACAGTGTGGGAAATATTGTAACACTGAAATGTGTGAACTGCTGAATGAAAGTATCTGAGTACCTCTAACCTACACATGTTAAAGCTGCAGTACCTTAATTGGATGAAAATAAAGCAGGCAGAAGCCTGAGTTAAGCAGCATAATACTTTGCATGATCCTGTTTGTTGTATAATTAACCCTAGAAGACTGTGTCGGGAAGAACCCAGACAGACGTCAGCACTACAAAAGAGGGGCGTTTGTCACAATATATATATATATATATATATATATATATATATATATATATAATATTGTATTTTTAAACATACACACACAATTGTACACATGTCATAGGTAGATAAAAGATATATACTTCACCCAAACCCATGAGACTGGAGAAAAAAACACTGCCTCCTTGTAAGTAGTCAAAAATAGTATATTGTCACATAGAGAGAGATCTTTTGGTTTTACTACGGAGCCTGCCTGCACCATTAGCAGAATCGAAATGTTGGAATTTCTATTTTTGAGCAATATACTATTTTTTACCACTTACCTGGATGTGCTGTGCCATCTACTGTAGTCTCCTGGGTTTGAGCGATGTATACATTATATGTGTGTGTGTGTGTGTGTGTGTGTGTGTGTGTGTGTGTGTGTGTGTGTGTGTGTGTGTGTGTGTGTGTGTGTGTGTGTGTGTGTGTATATACACACACAAAAAAAAAGAAGGACATGCACTCACATGATATTTAATGACTAAACTTTTTGAGCTTCTCTCAAGAGCATGTGAGTCGAAACGTTGAGTCACTAAATACCCCTTTCTTGCTTTAGAGTACCTGTCCTTTTTTTGTTCTTGTACTTTATCTCTTTGGATGATATGCACCCATTATTATATATTTTTCATTAGTACATAAGTGTTCTCCCCCTCACTTATTTTTTTTTATAATTTACAATTAGCAATAAGCTATCATTAAAAAGCATTACCAGCCGTTATCCAAACTACTGACGATGTTGCACTTTCAGAAGATTGACAAGTGGTCCAGTAGTCAAAATATGAGCGATTGACAGGTTGTCTACTGGTCTAAGGGCCTCATGCAGTAAGCGTTGATAAGGGAATTATCGCCATTTTATAGGCAAAATTGGGTTTGAGATTCAGTAAGCTCCGATAAGTGCTTGATATCGCCATGTTTCGGAGCCGATTATTTTGTTATGGCCAGTCGGCTGCCGATAAGCCTGTTTTCGCCACTGATCGCCGCTTTTTTAAATCGGCTGGATTCAACAAAAAAAAACAGCTTATCGGGGCTGATCGGCACTACGAAATTGAGATGTTATGGCCAATTTCTCCCGCCAACTAAAGTTGGCAGTTTGGAGGGGAGAACGATCGCTAAGGCTGCCGCAACGGCACTTAGAAAAAAAAAAAACTTCTGTACATCAATGGAGTCAATGGAGCGGGGACGTATAACAGTATAGTACTGTTTACGTTTCATTGCTCACAATACAAACGTCATTTGCATTACAGTGTGGGGGCATTCCCTGCATTGTGTCACAGGTGACGTGTATTATTTGCATAACATTATACTTTTACATGTTGTCAGCATTTGCGTGTCACATTACTCATCATGTGATGATGTGCCAAGGGAAAATACTATACTCAACTCTTAAAGGAGAACCTCACATCATATCACACATTTTTATGAACTGAGCGACAATTATTTACATGATGTTACACATGTCACACATGTCACACATACACAGTATATTCATGTTCCTTTACATTACACAATGCTTGTAATGTGTCACGCATCTTTAAACGTTCATGTACATCTAAATTCTCATGTTTACATATACTTTTGGGTCCTCCCTATTTTTATGACGTCACTTATTGGACACTCAATCACATTGCATGTTTACATTGTAACCGTAGCATTACAAGCACTTCAAACTAACTTATACACACATGTACAGTAATTCAGCATTGGGACACCTTGTAAACTCATTCTATAGCAACTATCCTCATTACACAAATGCATGCATATGCACACGACTATTCATTGTTGTCAACATGTGACAATAACATGCCTAATTACACATGTTACACAAAACTTTTCCCACGTCAATCTCAGCCTTTTTGTCTAATTACATGACTGACTGTTGCCTTCACAAGTGTTACATGCATTGCACATGCAACTATTTATTTGCAAGCAATGTTTCTACAAAGGTTCACGTCACATCATTGCCAAATATCATCATTCCCTGCAGAATACACACAACAAATACTTATAACAAGAACTGCACACAGCTTGCCACAGAAGTACTTTATTATGTTAATGTAACACCTTGCATTTTACTATGTCACCTGACATCATCACATACCTATTTAAAGGACGCCCATTACCTGCTCATTCACAGCTACTCATTTCAAAATGTTGAGATTGTTTAGGAGACGGAGGAACATTCTTTTCTATGACATGCTTGATGATCAAGAGAATCATATAGGGCAAGGGAGGGACACACCGAGGGACAGTGACAGGGACAGTCACGCGGATACGACAGAGACAGGGAGAGGGACAGGAGATCAGAGGAGAAGACAGAGGAGACAAGTTGTGCCTCGTCCGCGTCTGTACAGGGAGAGAACCCTGTTAGATGGGATGAGTGAGGAGGAGATTGTAAGTCGCTATCGTTTGAGTTCAGCAGCAATCTTATCTCTTTATCAGGAGATAAGGGGAGATTTAGATTTTTTCACAGCCAGAGGTCGTGCAGTCCCTGGGCTTGTTAAAATGCTGTGCTCATTACATTATCTTGCTTCCGCGTCATACCAGACAACTGTGGGCATAGTGGGCGGGGTCTCGCAATCTACATTCTCGCGGGCCTTGACCCAGTTTCTCTATGCACTCAATAGACGCGCTAGGAATTATATTCATTTTCCTACAGAGGCGACAGAGTGGCTGGAAGTCAGGACTGGCTTTTATAATATAGCAGGGATACCATGTGTGCTGGGTGCAATCGATTGCACACATGTTGCTTTGATTGCACCTAGTCAGAGTGAGCATGTGTACCGCAATCGTAAGCACTACCATTCACTCAATGTACAGGTGGTATGTGATGCGACGATGAGGATAATGCATGTGGTACCCAAATTCCCTGGTTCCAGTCACGATTCCTCCATCCTGAGGAACTCTTCAGTCTTCCATGCGTTCGAAGAGGGACATTTTGAACATGGTTGGCTGCTGGGTGAGTACACATTTACATGTTATAACACAAAACACATTTTTATTTAGGAATGTTGGCATTGTACAATTTGATCACTAATGTCAGCTTATGTGTGCTACATTCATTATAGGTGACTCAGGATACGGAATTAGGCCGTGGCTCTTGACTCCGGTGCTAAACCCTCAAACTGAAGCAGAGGACAGGTACAATGCAGCCCATATATCTACAAGATCTGTTATAGAGAGGACATTTGGCCTACTCAAGGCCAGATTTAGGTGTCTGGACAGAACTGGTGGGGCTCTTCTATACAAGCCTCAAAAAGTGTCTGATATTATCCTTGCCTGTTGCATTTTGCACAATGTTGCACTCAGGCACAATGTACAATCAGACCTAGCTGAGCCTTTGGTAGACGAGCATCCCACCCATGTAGCTGCTGAAAATGAACAAACAGCCAGTGGTGGCCAGACACGCCAGAATCTCATCAATTCATTTTTTTCTTGTAAGTAAAAACATATATGTTCCAAGTTCTACTTTTATACTTACATTATGTTATCTTAACAAGAATGTTTTTTTATATACCCTTCTGGTAGGACACAGATGAAAATGGGTTGCACACCTTTCTTCTCTCTGCTGTGTGCACAAAGGGATGTGGCACCGGTATGTTATTGTTGCACAGGTTATATAATCCCTCTTCAATTTTACTTTAGTTGTGTGTATGTGAATACAACTGGGGTAACAAAGCACTAATATTTTAGCATTGTGTTGTTCCTTATGCTAACACAATACACATATTATGCCCATACTCATTCATGCTTCTAGTATGCTTACATACAATGTTATTGGTGCAGTGTAACATGTACATCCATATGATGTGTACACCAGCCTGATTTACATTTTGAATGTCATGAAATATACATGGTGTTGCACATTTAACACCAAATACACACTTTGCTGTGTTGTTTACGGTACTGAAGATGGCATGTCAATGTTTGCAATTTATATATTGTTCCTTTGCATTATAGGTATATCTCCAGTATGACTGATCATGGTATGTATATTTGCTGACATCTCTCATAAGATGTGCCTACCTCAATCTTCCTATAATTATTTGAAGTAAAAACCCAACATATTGGTTTTAACACAAATGTAACATACATGTACTTTCTGTATCATGTATATGCATTTAGCTACTCTTGAGCTTTCATGTGCATTGTATTAGAAAATGATTACTCACATTTCATCACATTTTATGTATGTTTCCTTATAAATTCCATTAATGTAATATAGATGTGTTTGGAGACAAGGGGATAACTGTACTTATTTGTTTACTTACGGAAGCTCATTCATCACGGATGAAATTGACTGATCCTAACACTCCATGCATGAATGCATGTAATCACAACAATGCGTACTACATCTTATATTTAGCAATGTAGGTGTTTTTTAATGCTAGGAATTAATAGTCAACATTAATTTACATTTGTGACATGTGTATGTATAAGTCACACGTGTGTGGATGTGTCCTACATGTACCAAGTGTAAAACTGTTAACAGAAAACACAGTTTTGTTGCAAATGTTACTGTCATTTAGCATTTCTAATTTACCAATATGACAATGTTGGTAATATTTTTGCTATATAAATCACGTCACTTCATCATTATCATGATGATAATTATCAAGTATTCTCACAATTGTAACGTCAATCACGTGCACATTAGCATAGACACACTTTGTAAGACAACTGTTTGTGTCTGTATCAATTTGTGTAGGATCCATGTATAACACCGACAAATAACACCAGCTTTATTATGGTAGCTTATATCATCATATTGACTATACTATGTATTTTTAGAACGTTTCATAAACACAGTAAACTATAGTTAGTTAGGTTAATGAAATATACACAGAAACGTACTTCATTACATGATGTTGATGTCATAATCAGAACATCATGCATTGTAGGGGACCACAACATCTGGCCAATAACATTATTTGCTACAGTCCCAAACCATTTTATCAACATACCCATGTAACAAGAGATTTTTAACAATAAATGGCTAGTTGGTTGTAAGTGTCCTTTACATT